>NC_142933.1:3504097-3509097 GCF_046866305.1 Octopus bimaculoides | reverse complement strand
ATCCATTGTCTGGAGAAATTTGCTAAAATTAATTTGTGTGTATGCCTGCATTTGCTGAAAACTTAGATCTAGACTAAAGAAGTGCCATGGAATTTCGGATCTGGAGTTAAGGAGTAGGTTGGAATATTTTCCGGTATCAGAATTCCTTAATGAACAATTATATTTCTATGTGTAGATCCTATATCTGTAATATTCTTTCGTTATATAGTTATTATAACATGTTAAATCATTATTTCATTACTACATTTAACAATTTTGTGCAGCATATTGAGGCATGAACTAAGAACCGAGGCAACCTCTAATGATGCAAACAAATACATTCTCCTACGCACCAAGAACAAAGGCAGTAACACAAATATATACATTTGTGAAGTATTCCCATGCAACTCCAAAATAAAGAGGGTAATCACACAAATGAGTTACGTATATAATATCCAGCATTTCCATATTTCGGAAACTAAATACAGAATCGAAGCCAACCTTTATTGTGGAGAGGAGCGATTACAGATAGCGTTATAAGCAATTTCCAGCAGATAGAGAGCACCCGAGAGACACCTTCGCATCTTCCATCTGTACTCATATAAACATGCGTGTCATATGCACATACAAATATGTATGAACACACACACACACACTCACACACATACACACACTTACGCACACACGCACATACACACACACATATATATGTATATGTGTGTGTGTATGTGTGTGTGTGTGTGTGTATGTCTCTCTATATATATATATAAACACACACACACACATACACACACACACACACACACACACACATATATATATATATATATATATATATATATATATATATATATATATATAAAGTTTTGTTTTCAAACTGGGATAAAAAACCGACGCTGTGAAGATTTTAGAACATTTATAAATAGAAGGTCTTACAGCTGTTTCCAGGATATTTATTATATCCCTTCATCGGAGACGGTGTGAGAAAATGGTTAAGCAATAGTTAATTTAGATAAGATACGAAATAGAGAGTGAAGTGGAGGAATGAAAATAGATGTGAGATATGCAGGGATATTGCATTTATAGATCCTTTATTTAGGCAGAATGGTATACATATCAGATTCCAACACCTTGTGAGTAAAATCCCAAATACTATTGGACTATTTTTTTTATATATGACCTACATCGGACTCCTTATTCGCATAATCACCGAACCTGGAGCTTAACTGTGGTCTATCCATAGCACTTACTCAGCATTACCTGACACCTTTGGGTCTTACTGACACCATTACCTCTGATATCCTCGTATATATATATATATATATATATATATATATATATATACACATCAGGGGTCACTATGTGGCAAGAAGCTTGGTTCCCAACCACATGGTTCCCAACCACATGGTTCCCAACCACATGGTTCCCAACCAAGTGGCACCATAGGCAAGTATCTTCTACTATAGCCTCGGACCGACCAAAGAATTGTGAGTGGATTTGGTAGACGGAAACTGGAAGTAGCCCGTGGTATATATATGTGTGTATGTGTGTGTGTGCGTGTGCGCGTGTGTCTTTGTGTCGAACTAGCATCGCTTGAGAACCGATGTTGATATATTTACGTCCCCGTAACTTAGAGGTTCGGCAAAAAATACCGACAGAATAAGTATTAGACTCACAAAGAATCAGTCCTTGGATGAATTACCTCGACTTAAAAGTAACCTTAAATGCGGTGCCCTAGTATGGCTGCTGTCAAATAACTGAAAATGCAAAAGAATGGAAGAATATATGTATATACATATATAAATATATATATGTATATATATAAGGATTTATTTTTCGTAATGAGATAAAGAAAAAAAACCAAGGCTGTCTGCATTATAGAACATTTATAAATATATATGTATACACACACACACACACATACACACACACACACACACACACACACACACACACACACACACACATATATATATATATATATATATATATATATATGCGTGTGTGTATGCATATCTGAAAATAAACTTGCATATATACATACATATATATATATATATATATATATATATATATATATATATAATACAAACTTACTTGGAAATGGATATATATATATACATATATATATATATACGTATATATATATATATATATATATATATATATATATATATATATATATGTTGTATATGTGTGTGTCTGTGTCTGTATGTGTGCTCGTGCGTATACATAAATAAATGCATGAGTGCATACTTATGTAGAGGTATGAAGGCAAGTATATATAAGACAGATATGTAGATAAGCAGATAGATAGATAGATTGATATAGATTGATAAAGAGATATAGTGACTGATAGATGGATAATGATGTATACATGAGATAAATGCATGTGCATGTACGAATATATGTATGCATATATATATATATATATATATATATATATATATATATATATATATATATATACACCCATACATATATATACATACACATGCATATATATATATGTGTATATATGTATGTGTGTATGAAGTTTCATGTCAGTTTGAACAAGAGAATATACATATTTATGCAATGGTGTATATCGTTGTTTATATGACATCATAAATTCTCAGAAGTCTACGTAGAGTCATTGGTTTAAGTATATAATTACCGTTTCGGCTAATGTTATTTTGATTGGTGTTCGGAAACAGAAAGATTCCGTTTATCTATGTAACGTATCTATTACCTGAGAGAGAATTCAGGAGCAGGTGACACGCTCCTGTTAAGTCAAGCGTTACATATTATTAATACTGTTGTCTCTGTCGGATATTACACTTTGAAATATTAATCAGCTTAGAGGTTAAGACTTTTCAAAAGTTAACAGTTTTTATTTTAGCAGAGATATAACATAAGGCAAACAGCAGCAAAAGTTAGAAGCAAATGCATATATACTCACTATAGAGCTCTTACTCAATTAGATACTAACGCCAGACCGCAGAAATCATAAACAAGTAAAATCAATAAAGCTCGGTTTGGCTTACAGGATTTTCAGTTGGCGAATGTGTTTCCTTGGTGTGTGTAATGTTGTTGGACAAAATGTCGTAAAGCCACGAGAATCAAAACGGCGCTAGCCAAGCTAATAAACCTCCTTCACTCCAACATCTTATATTCTGTTTCATGTTAAGGAGAACTTTTATGAGAGGCAATGATTTCGCCTCGAATTATGCTCATCTTATGTATGACCTATACAAAATTGTATTCTTGTTTGCGACACTAGAATCTAGAAACTAGAATGGCTGTCGTAATATGGCCATTGACAGTAATGTATCCGAACTTCGAAGTGTAACATATAAACGTGTGTGTGTGCGTACGTGCGTGTGTGTGTCCATAGGAGTGGGTGTTATGTAAATATGTATGTATATAAAATATATGCATATATATATATATGCATGTATCTAAAAGGAGTATATATATGCTTGCATATAAAATGTATATATATATATATGCATGCATATAAAATCTACATATATATGCATGCCTATACACACATATCTCCACATAAAGTATAGGTGTGCATATATACACATAGGCAAGTAAATATATAGAGAACGCATGTATTGTATGTATGCACATGGATGTAATGTATATTTATATATGCATGTATAGTGTATATACAACACGCGTATATTATTCATAACATATATATATAACATTATTTTATGGAAACATATATATATATACACATATATATATTTATTTGTTTATATGTATATATTTTCATGCATATACATATACGTATATATACATGCACGTATATATGTACTGTTCCGTATAATGTACACGCCACAGTCACACGCATATAAAGATGTTTGCAAAACGGGTAGACATCACTATTAACCTTATAAGAAATGCTGACTTATCATAAATAGAAACACTCTAAGTTTTACTTTATTGACATTATATCTATAACCGTTCTTTTTTTTTTTTTTTGTCTCCTCTGTCATTCCAGCCGTGCCCATTTCTATGCACTTCAGACATTTCAATGAAAATTGCTGTCCATTCTTCGTTATGGCGCTTGTGTCATTCGAGTGAGTTCGATCTGCTGATTCTTCGACAACCACCGATCGCGTGAAATCGACCTTTTTGTCTAATGCGTGAATGAGTTCGCGCATGTGTGTGTATGTATGTGTGTGTGTATGTTGTGTCTGTGTGTGTATGCCTGAGCGATTTTATCGCTGTTGATGTTTCATCGAACTCAGCTCGTTTTAATGAGAACTAAGATCAAACTTCGTAGCAGACGTGAAGGACTTGTCTTGTTTCAAGGGAACTATTAGAGCAGTATTGTTTCTTTAGAGGATTAGCCAGTGCCCCAGCTTGAACACAGTTTTAATGGCTTAATCAATCCTTATGCTTTGTATATGCTATTGTTATTGATGGTGTTTATTCGCATGCTACAGACCTGTAATGAAAGACTTTCCAAACGTGACGTTATAGTGTGCATGCCTTTTTTAATGTGATAGTTCCATGAGGAAACAATGTTATTTTAGTCTCGTGGTTAAACACGTGTCTGGGTGTGTTTTGTTTTAATTTTATGTTGTTGCTTTTACTACTGTTTAGCAGTACATTATGTGAGATCAAGTAGTCCTAAGTTTAAAGACATCCCGTAAAACATTATACACTATATCTAGTGTGAGACTGGAAGATGTCTATCTTATTCATGAACCATTTTCTCACCTTTTAGGAATTTTAATCACTCTTTCTGGTGTGATTTTTTTACACTCACAAAACATGGCAGATGAAAAGACAAGGAGTGCATTACCGCTACAGAAAAGTGTCAGTGAAAAATATCCTAACGCGTTATTTCATAGCCTATTCCATCAGCCATTTAAAATAAGGTTGTGTTGTGTGCAACATCATTTGAATATGTTCATTGTCTCAGGTTCTGTCTTATGTAGCAATCAGGAGAAAGTATGGAAGAACAATCTTTATCTTAGCTATGTTTCCTAACTTCATAATTTTATTTTATTAAATAAGGT
>NC_142933.1:3491597-3499097 GCF_046866305.1 Octopus bimaculoides | reverse complement strand
AAATAGACATACACATAAATAGAAAGAGATGGTTGGACAAACGGAACATAGATAGATAGATAGATACATAGATAGATGTTTTCGCAAGTGGATACATCTTTAAAGCTGAGAGAAAGGGAAAACGATCTAACGAATAGATATAAGAAAGAATCAGAGAGAGAGAGAGGGGGGGAGAGAGAAAGAGAGATAGAGCGAGAGAGACGTAAATAAGGAGTAATGAAAAAAAGAAACGATTGAATAAACGAAATAAAGAGCGAAATAAATAAGAAAAGAACGTGAAAACTAATAAAACAAAGAGAAAAGCAATGAACAAAATGATCTAAGTTACCTAAATATAAAGACGATGGAAGTGACAAAGAAAAATATATACAATAAATAAAATAATATCAGGACATTGTTTGGTAGAAAAATATTTAAAAATCAACAAAATCAACATTAATTATAATGAAATAAAAATATACAATAAAAAAGGTAGAAAACAAGATGGCGATTTAATCATGTTTGTTTCTCAAGAATGAACTTAATAATATAATTTTATACCATGGGACATGTAATAAAAGTTTTACTTCGTTGGCTTCTACAGCACACATAGAGACAGACATTGAGACGTATGGAGGTTCTTAGAGAAACACCAAGACACATTCACTTACAAATAGACAAATGCACGCACAAACACACACAGACACATACACATACTGGCATACGCAGTCTGGCATTATCGTATTGACTCAGTCGGAAGATACACACACACAGACATAAACAAACACACAAACACACACGCATATATATGTGCATATAGGTGGAAAACAAACTAATGAAACAGTGACACATCTATGCAACTATTGCGCATATCTCTACAAACAATCGGACAGCTTGTGTTCGATACGTTCATACCTATATCGAAATCATAAACATGTTTAGAAATATTTTTAATAAGAAGAAGCGAAACTGAAACACACACCTGTAGACACGTACGTAACGAAATACTTGAGAACGTATTTACATACAAAGACAAGTGCTATAACCTGAAGAGACGCATATCTAAATATATATGTATCCCAAGTGTAAGTACATACCGATAGAGACAGCTAGAAGGTTTCAGTAAGAGAGAGAGAGAGAGAGAGAGAGAGAGAGAGAGAGAGAGAAGGAGAGAGACAGAGAGACAGAGAGACAGAGAGACAGACAGACAGCCAGACAGACAGAGTAAGAAGTAGATGGTGTACATGCGTCTGAATAAGACGATTTAAACATTGACAAAAATCAAACAATCAAATAGTGCTCCATGGAATAATAATGATGACGGTGATGATGATGATGATAATAATAATTATAATAATAATATGATGTTGATGATGATGAGGAGGATGATGATATATGTGAGTCTGTGTAAACAAATGGTCAGTACGTCCATGTTTACATCAGACGCTGATTAATTTTGTATGTTTTAACAGATATTCTCATAAATATTAACATGGTCTGTGCATATTTCGTGCGTTTGTCTATACCCATACATACACACTGGTACGATAGGAATGCGTATATACTTAGAAACACAAACCACAAACGCACATGCACTTTACTTATATATATATATATATATGCAGAACGAGAGTGGAGGGAGATAGAAATATGTATATATGTATATATATATTTATTTATGTGTTTCAGCCAAGTGGCTGCGATATATATATATATATATATATATATATATATATATATATATATATAACGTACATACATGAATATTCTCAGATATATGGATATTTATACATGCACATAAGTCTTTGTGTGTGTGTCTGTTTGCGCGTGTGTGCAGGTAAAACATTTGTTCGTCCGCCATTGTCGAATATAACAATATAGATCGTGTGTACGTGGCTGAGTGTAAAGCAGATACGTATACGCGGATTCGAACTATTTGCAGACAAATTCTGCACGCGTCGTTGATTCATTATGGATAACTAAACAGATTTAAATAATCTGCGAATATACTCGTTTAGAGAATTAGATCTGGAGATCTATGGCTTGATCGTATAATTAAATATATTAAAATAACCTTCAATGCAACTATATGTAATTATATTTCCGTCAACGTGGCGGCGAGTTTAAGCGGAAACTGACGAACATCAAAGCGTGCAAAGCAATGGGATATTTTGAACCAATGGTTGCCAGAAACACAGCGTCCAGGTAACTAATTACTTCCATGCTACCTGATATTTTGTCGTTTACAACCAGGTGTAGTAAAGAAAATCTACATTTTATCTTTTCAATCTACCTCCACAAATATCCCACTCATTCCAGAGTTAATTTGTTTAATTTCGTCTCTTTTCCTGTCTCAATCTCTATTATTCTTTATTTTATTTCTATTGCCATTTTCCCATTCATTTTCTTTCTTTCCTCTTTCTCCTTTCTTTCTTTCTTCGTTTCTTTCTTCTTTATTTTTATCTGTCTGTGTCACTGTCTGTCTATCTACCTATCTATCTATCTAGCTATCTATCTATCTATCTATCTATCTATCTATCTCTTCTCACGGACGTGCTGTCACATCGGCTGCGAAGGTAAACGTTTATTTGACCTTTTATTGCCCATATTTTGTTGGAATTTTTGTATATAAGGTGTGTGAAGCACCAAACTTTCTTTTTATTGTGTTTTCAAGGTAGGAATTGGCCCTTTAGGGGCAGTTTCAACCTTTTTAAAATTATATATTTTCTTCTCGACATTGAAAAATGTCGAGAAACATAGTCATAGAACGCTGGACAGAAACTTTAATGAACGAACATTTTCCTAGACTTGAGACGCTAGGAGAACAAAAAAATAAATCATGCACGCGCACACACACCAAAACAATAACAGACATCGAGAAAAAGAATGAAGCAACAGATTCTAAAGTCAAAGCTGTCAACGTCATCGATACTGTTAAAAGCCCTGTCACCACCAACAACACCAACAACAAAAACAAAACTGTAACCAAGGTTACAAAACCATGCGTAAAAACCGTCACAAATATCTCTGATGTAAGCACCTTTGCTGCTGACGCCATCATCACCACCACCACCAACAACAACGATAACAACAACAACAAAAGTAGCAGCAGCAGCAGCAACAGTTCAACTCAACCTTTACTCTCTTCACAAACAGCAAGCGAAAGAGAGGAAGGAAAAATGAACAGAAGCCACAACACCACAACCACCACCACCACCACCAACAACAACAACAAAAACTTTGCAGACATGCTAAAACAAAAAAAAGAAACTTTACATTTTACAAACAAAGAACTTATAGAGACCAGGTCCCTTTTTTCTACGTCCGGACAAAATTTAATTTTACATACCCCAAAAGAAGTGAGAGAAGACGTGGAAAAAAGAACCATCATTTACAAAATAATAAGAAAAAGTAAAAAATTAACAAATCCAATTACAAAAACAGAAATTGAGAAATGTGCCAAAAAAATCATGAAAATTAAAGAATATATAAACTGGGGTTTGCAATTTAATACAGTACAATTTCGTTTCAATAATGAAGAAGAGGCGAAATTGTATAGTATGGAAGCCTTACAAAATGATGAACTAATCATGGTCCCATACTACATGGGACAGAGAGTGAGTAGAATAAAAATAAATAATGTCCCTCCGGAAATTGAGTCCAAGTGGATTACTTCGGCGATATGTTTTCATTTGAAAACAATAAATGTGTTAGAAACCACTGTTGTTCATAATAACAGCTGGACCGGAAAAAGCATTGAAATTTTGATCCAGATGGATCAAGATTCACTGGAAAAGTTGCCGAATGTGATTCACTTGGAAAATGGACAAAGCCTCTATGTGGTGGCGGAGGGTAAAAAACCGCTTTGCTACCTCTGCGGAAGCCAAGAACACCTAATTTCAAAGTGCGTTTTGGCACAAAAAAAGAAACAAGAACAGTTACAACCAAAACAAAAAATAAATAAAAAACAACCTTTGCTACCAACACCACCAAACCCACAAGTGATCATCAACAAAGTAAACCAAACGACATCACCATCAACACCAAGAAAAGAAAAAACACCACCACAATCAACTCCAACACCAAAACCAATTAGGGAAACAACACCACCACCAACATCAAAAGATAGACCAACACCAATACCAAGAACAACAACGAAGAAAACAAACATCAACGAAGAAAAAACAAATGCAAAACCTAAATCCCCAACAACACACACACCACACAATACAGGCATAGAACCTGATGCCTTGCCCTTACCCCCCTCTGATCTGTCGGACTTTTCGTCAAACGATGACAGTCCAGTGGAATGGCAGATAGCCACAGGGGGTAAGAGAAAAAGATTAAAAAAGACAAAACCAAGCACAAGCAAAGCAGGGAGGTACACAAACCCTGAAAGCCCCTTACAAAACCAAACTAACACCAACACCAACACCACAAAAACGCATACAATGCTCTCGGCCATAAACACAAAAGACATAAAATTAATGGAGTATATTGCATATCACACAAACATATGTGAAGATGACATGAAAACAAACAATCATCCAAGAACAACACCACCAGAACATATAAAAATATTACATTTGACACCAACACAGCACCACTCACTCAAATCCCTCTATCCAAATGCGGTAGGGGGTTTCCAAAAATACCTCTCTAAAAAATTATACAAAGACTTACTCATAGACACTTCTAAGGAGGAACAGTGTAAAACTGTCGAAATGAGTAAGTAACCTTCTCTCTCGACTCTTTACACTTTTCGACTAAATTATGCTTAAAATAGGTTGTGTAAATGTACGTGGCTTGGCGTCAGCTTGGAAGCAAGGATATCTTCTAAATGACATCAGGTCACAGAACATAGAAATAATAGCTATCAGTGAAACCAGACTCAGTAACCCGCGGACCCTCAAGTCCATGTTTGGCGGACAATTCGACATTTATTTTTCTCCCTGTCTGCCAAACATGGGTGGTGGTGGTACCGCGGTGTTTTTTCGAAAGAGTCTGAACCTAAAAGTAAGGCCAATATTCCTAGACCCGGAGGGTAGGCTGGTTGTCGTGGACGTCGATGGTACAAACGGATGTGCTTTCCGTCTGATGGCAGTGTATGCACCGTCCTTAACGGGTCGGGCGGATTTCTTTAGACGTCTAGAGTTTTTCCTGGGAACGTCAAGACCTTTACTATTAGTAGGGGACTGGAACGCTACCTTGGACACGCATCTAGACTATGTGGGAATGGATAGGAGTAGAAGGGGATGTAAGTGCCTTAAAGACCTGCTCAGACGTTTCCATTTGTCTGACAGGTTCCGACTCGACTATCCGAACGTGCCAACGTGGACTTGGACAAACCGCGTCGGATCGTCGAGATCGTATCTAGATAGAGTTCTATGTAGGACAGCGGATAGAGTTAGTGTAGGATGTCCACAATTTAAAATAGTCAGCTACACGGATCACAAATTTGTGACGTGTACGCTCGACTTAGATAAAACACATAGGCAGGGTCCCGGTTACTGGAAACTGAACGCTTCGCTCTTAGCGCGGCAAGTTTACAGGAACCGGATTAACGAATTAATTAAGAGGGCGTTAACAGGAGCCATCGTTAACAACCGATGGTGGTTTGCCCTGAAAATAGCAATTAAATCGGAATCTATTAGGTTTAGTAAAGAACTAGCGATAGATCGAAATAGAATAGAGGGAGACTTAGTCAAGAAACTAGAAGAGGCACTTACAACTGGCAGCGCAACCAACGTTTTGGCAGCGAGGATGGCCCTCGACCAACACCTCAACGCCAAACACGAAGGTTGCGTCGTCAGAGCTAAAATGCGTGCCTTAAGGAACGAAGGGATCGAAGCTGCGCGAGAAGCAAAACTTAACCCGGAAAAGTCGGTGGGTTTGCTACTCGGCACCTGGAGAAGCAAGCCTATACCGTCCAACAGTGACTCCGTAGTGGGACGCTGGACGGACGGACCGGTTAAACTGCTCGGGGTCTGGTTCAATCCGGACCTCCAGATGGATAAGAACTGGGACGAAATCACCAGTAGAGTAATCAAACTCAGCCAAACATGGGCCGAGAGAAAGTTATCTCTAAAAGGCCGGGCGGAGGTGGCTAATGCGTATATCGCATCAGTCATTGATTACCGCCTGACCGTCGTACCTTGTCCCAATGCCACCATCACGAAACTAGAACGCATACTCTTCCGCTTTCTGTGGAAGGGTGGCGTTCCGATGGTGAGGCGATCCATTTGCTGTCAACAACCGTTACATGGAGGACTGGGGATGCCGTGGTTAATGATGCGCAGACATGCGCTGAGACTGCGGCATCTCTGGAACTTCATTGAAGACGGTGAACAGGTGTGGGCGCCGTTTGTGAGGCTCGCCTTCCCGCAGCTCGTCTCACTCACCGAACTGCAAACATGGATCAAAAAGAGACCGAAACTGGGCGATTGGCACCGCGAGTGTCGCCAAGCTCTACAACAGCTCTGCCGTCCGGGATCAAACTTGTGCAACTTACAAACGACCAATGCGTTCTATAGAGGACTAGTGGAGGGGAGGTCCGACGACACTCTCGGGGCAAACCTGGGTGTCGACGAGAAATTCCTAACTCGCCTTTTCAAGACAACGTTCGGGCCGGGGCCTATGGATAATTTCCAGAGATCCCTGGCTTGGCAATGCTATCGGGACGCACTACCAGTTCGAGAGAAGGTCTACAGACACGGTTCGAAAACCACTGGACCGACCTGCCCGAGATGCGGTCAGAGCGACGAAACCGTTCTGCACGCACTCGTGCAGTGTCCAGATATTTCAGAGCTGTGGACCTTCGTCGAACGGCTGCTGTCGCGTGTGGGACGAGCCCGCTTATCGGCCGAGTCTATCGTGAATATTGTTCCGCCACCTTCCTTTAAACGGGAAGGAAAAACGGTTTACGTAACACTGATAGCTATGGCGAAAGAATGTGTGTGGTGGACGCGTTTGAAAGGTTTACAAACAAACACTTTCCTCTCTGGTCAGTCCCTCGTCAACTTTTTCAAGTACCACTTGAAAAGGAGGATGAGGATAGAGAGGAAAGCGTTGTCGAATGAAAGCTTCAATAAAAAATGGGTAAATGTGGCAAAATTGGTGAGTATGAAAGACGACACCATTTTAAGCATTAATTTGTAACAAAAAGAGAAAACGAGAGAAAAGGTACTTACTTTTATGTACATTTTGAACTGCCTGAGGTGACCTTGGTGCTTTTTTGTAGGTTTTTCACTCCAAGGATACACCTAAACTGTAAACAATATTTATTCCCGTTTTTGGGAAGATTTATAATTTTTGTACACCACACACCCCAACGATTACAATCCCTATTGATTTGACTTTTCTTTGTGTGTCCCACCCAGCCCACCTCGAAAATGAAAAACTCTACGCTTGTATTTCGTCCAATTTCTGTGTTCAGCCCTGTGTGGCTATAATAAAAACATATCTTATCTATCTATCTATCTATCTATCTATCTATCTATCTATCTATCTATCTATCTATAT
>NC_142933.1:3474097-3486597 GCF_046866305.1 Octopus bimaculoides | reverse complement strand
ATGAGAGGGGGAATAAAGATAAACTAGGAGTCGTACAAAATTTAGATGCATATCTACTATAAAGTGAACACAAGGGTGTACGTACGCTGCTACATATATACATTTTAAAATGGGACAAAAACGCAATACCAGGCATTAAAACGTTCACGTGGAAAGAGGGAAAATGGGTAGGGGACAGCAGGATTGGAGGATTAGTAAAAAAACAGAGACAAAGGGAAAGGTACAGGGGAGATAAACGAGTGGGGGAAATAGTGGGAGTTAAAGAGAGTTCAAAAGGAGATAACAAAACCAAGGATGTGAGGAGTTTTCAGGACATTTATAAGGAAAAATATATAGATATAGTATTAAAGCTGTTTCTGGAATATTCCGGATATTCCTTCATCAGAGACGATGTGAGATGGTTAAATAGAGGCAAATATTTGAGTTCGAAATAAGGAATTATTATGGAAAAGGAGGAGTTAGGGAATATAGAGGGAAATAAGGGAATGAAAGTAGAAATATAAATATAAAATATATAAAGATATTGTAGTTTCAGTTCCATTATTCGAGGAAAGTGGTGTATACAAGTGGTAAAAAAGTTGTCTGTGCATGGTATGTAACTTCCAATAGCAGTCCATGTTTAATCATTTAAAAGTATGGAGCCGTGGATTTTTGGTTGCTCATTTGAAACGGTCTTGTGGTGTGAATGAAACTTTGACATTCTATAGGTAGTATTTGTAGATAGATAGATAGATAGATAGATAGATACATAGATAGATAGATAGATAGATAGATAGGTAAGTATGTAGGTAGGTAGGTAGGTAGATACACACACACACATACATACATACATACATAAATACATACATACATGTATACATACATAGAGAGAGATATAATGTGTCCGTAAAATTTTCTTCTTTCATTCAACTGAAGTCTTCGTAATAAATAGAACCCACTTCCAACTGTGCACTACGCTGTAGGTAAACTTTATTGGACTTCGCCTTAACATATAAACAAAATGTATAGTATTCTAAATTACATCAATCAATATCTTTGAAATTCTACCATTATTTTCGTTCACACACATACACTTACACATATGCTCATGGGCATACATATTTATATATATATATATATATCATCACGTTAAACCGTCAATACCGACACATATTTAGCCTCATCGTATTTTCTTTCCGTCACCATTTTTCATCTTCTCCTCACTTTTTGGTGAAGAGTGTAGGCTCGAAACGTCAGAATTCCCACAATCAAATTCATGCACCGGCTTGTTGTTTCCTCACATGTCTTTGACTTCTGTTGATAGTACAGAAGAACAATATATATATATATATATATATATATATATATATATATATATATATATATATATATATATCCCCGTGCTCATATATCATATAAAGAAACGTTTACAGATGACTGCTTACGTATTTGTTTTGGTGTACTTCTGCGTTTGTGTGCGTATGTGTTTGTATGCGCCCTTCCCAAAAACTCCGGGTCTTGTGCCTAGAGTAGAAAAGAAGAAGAAGAATAAACAAAATCGCTTTCTTCAATTTTCTATGGTCTTGTATTTCAACTTACCTTTGTGTCTTGCTTTGTTTATTAATAATTTCCAATAACATGCGTTATCAAGCTGTTGTACCACATGTTGCACACTGGCACAATGTTGAATAGCGGTATAGCACAATATATACTTCGTACACACACACGCATACACGCACGCACACACACATACACACACACAAACACTAACACATGTATTATTATATATATATATGATTTTGTCTGATCCTCTTGTATCTTCTCTCGCTCCCCTTTCGGTCCTTCTCACGATCTCACTACATAAATATACATATATATACATACATAGATACACACACACACACACACACACACACACACACACACACACACACACACACACACATATATATATATATATATGTATGTATGTATATTTGTATGTATGTATATATTTTTATATGTACACACCTATATACATATATATGTGTGTGTGTGTATATATATATATATATTTCGAGAGAGAGAGAGAGAGAGAGAGAGAGAGCGAGAGAGCGAGAGAGAGTGAGAGAGAGAGAGAGGAAGAAGGATAGAGTGGGCAGAGAACAACAGAAAGACATGTATAGAAATAGAGAGTCAGAGAGATAAGCCACGTCTCAGATCAAATAGGGAGCTTTGGAACAGTGTGACATATTTGATTAACTTCCGGCTTTTGTCAGTAACAATTGTGGTTGTAATTTGTCAGACGCTATGATTGCCTTTGAAGGAAGCAGCACATTGTTTAGTGCACCTAGTGAGATCGTGAGTGAGAGGTTTGGGGAAACAACATGTTGCATAGTATTTAGTTAGAGATCAGGAGCTGATGAAATCTGTTAGCTTGTAAATATGAATGAATGTATATATGCATGTATGCACGTAGATATGCCTGCATATAAATATATACACATACACAAATGCATATGCAGGCACACAGTTATACATATATCTTCATAAATATAATTACATAAGGTACAGTAGCAATGAATTTCGGGATAGATTTGATGTCTTCATGTCTCCTTTTTTCAGAAACAGTTCGATGCATTGGTGAACAGTCAAGGGTGTTGGAAACGATAAACATTAAATTCGTAGTTGAGAAAAGTTGTATGAAGAAATGGATTCCATTCGATAACACGTACTTATATCGTGTTGATTCGCGCCGTGTATGAAAATGCCGACTTTATGACGGCTGTTCAATACTGTATAATCTCTGTAAAAGCTGTAAGACGTGACATGCATAACGGGAATGAGGACTATGAAGCCGTGGCCAGCAGGAAGGGATACCTCAGGCATTCTGACTACGTCCGCACGACCGAATTTATGCAACAACTGTTGGACACGTTGATGGAAGATCCAAACAAAGAAATCCGGTGTTTGATGAGAGAATACGAGTGTTAAAGTAGAGAGCAGCAACTGGTTCTGATTGAGGACTTACGCTACCACTTGTACATGAAGGACAAGGGGAGAATTATTTTAGCCATTGTTAAAAGTAACCGTTTGACGAAAAGTAACCGTGTGTCTGTTTTGTCCCCCCAACATCGCTTGATAATCGATGCTGGTGTGTTTACGTTCCCTCGGCAAGAGGGACTGTTAGAATAAGTACTAGGCTTACAAAGAATAAGTCCTGGGGTCGATTTGCTCGACTAAAGGCGGTGCTCCAGCATGGCCTCAGTCAAATGACAGAAACAAATAAAAGAAAACCGACATAACGTATACTGAGTGTACAGCCGGAAGGGAGAAAATCACAGAAGGTCCGTAATTCTTCATCAGTTATCAACCAATTCAATGGAGCGAAACGGAGTGTCACCAACTGGATAATAACTGATGAAGTATTGGGGATCTTCTGTTTTTGTCTCCCGCCCGGTTCTACTCGCAGTATATAATATATCGTTTGTTTATTTACCACACACACACATATACATACACACATACATATAACTGAAGATTAGGTTTGGTATATAATGCCACTTGCCAAAATCAAACTCATTGCTCCAAGAACCACCATAAAAATTACGATAAAGTTACACACGAGCAATGAAATGTACATTTTAGAAATAGGCTTACCTTTGCTGTGAATACATCGATAAGTAATGCATATTTCAATATCAATTGATTTCATGCTTTGCATGACAAAGAAGCATTGCAATCTTCACTTGAAAACAGCATTTAACATCTATTTCTAAAATATTCACTATCTTAGCTCGTGTGCGTTCCTTACTTTAAACTTTCCACTTCGTTTAAAAGAGACTATCGAAAACAAGAAAAATGTAAATAAAGTTGTATTATTACCGTTATATACAGTAATGATCAGGTAGCTAGCAAGTTCATACCTTTACAGGCACAATGTAAAGTAACTTAAGATTAGGTTGAGTATATAACACCACTTCTTATATTAAATCTCTGAGAGAAATGTAAACAGTAGCAAATCAGAATCGTAACATCTAATTAATTACCAACCAAGTATGGCAATTACATCTATATATATATATATATATATATAGTTTTAGGGAGAAGAACAAAGGTTCATGAACTCAGCGATGAAACTCCACTGTCACATATAGAAAAATTAATAAGAGCACAATAAATAAGTACAATATAATACAAAGTAAATTCATAAGATTTAATACTTTGTATTATATCATTCTTATTTATTGTGGCTTTACTTATGAGTTTTTCTATATGTGACAGTGGATTTTCATCGATGAGTTCATGAACTGTGGTTCTTTTCCCTAAAACTATATATATATATATATATATATATATATATATATATATATATATATATATATATATTTAATACTGTGAAACTTAATTTAATTTTAATTATTAATAAATTGATTTTAATTGAGTTTCAACCTGTAATTTTGGATTTGTATCCCTAATATATATATATATATATTCATCTATACATAGTAACGTACATACACTGTGTATGTGGTGTGTTTGTGTATGTGGTGTGTTTGTGTATGTGGTGTGTTTGTGTGTGTGTGTGTGTGTGTGTGTGTGTGTGTGTGTGTGTGTGTGTGTGTGTGTGTGTGTGTGTGTGTGTGTGTGTGTGTGTGCTTGTATTACAGACGTGTGTGCATTTACAAGGCTCTATTCGTCTCCATCTTCTGTTCTCTATAGGAAACGGGACCCCAAATGTAGTATGAAAAAAGCATATTTTTGTAGAACATTCATTCAAGTGCGTGGTTCAGTTTGGAAACGCTTATTAGAGCCAAGCACTCTTCTCCTGCGATACTTGTCATCCACATTGGAGAATCCGTTTCCACTCCTGTTCGACATGGAAGTAAACCCAACTGAGCATCTGTAGCAAGAGGTCGACTTCGTCGTCGATACTTCGATCAGGACTGAATGGTTGCTAATGAATCACGTGGTCACTAGCTGAAGGCTCCCGACATACAATTTCTTCTCAACACACACTGATCTTACTTTTTTTTCTTTCGCGCTCTCTCTGCCTCTTCCTCTCACTATTTATCTATCTATCTCTTTTCGTCATCTCTCTCGATATATATATATATATATATGTGTGTGTGTGTGTGTGTGTGTGTGTGTGTGTGTGTGTGTGTGTGTGTGTGTGTGTGTGTGTGTGTGTGTGTGTGTGTGTGTGTGTGTGTGTGTGTGTGTATGCATATATCGAGGATTACATTTATATGTATATATTAATGTATATCTATGTGCGTATATATATATAATTAAGCGAAGGCTGATATACCCTCCAGCCTTCATCAGTTGTCTTGGGGAAATTTCGAACGTGGATTCTCATTCCTAAGGTATTTTTTGATGTTGTTGTTATCATTATTATTATTATTGTTGTTGTTGTTAGCTCTTAACCAAATATCCTTCAAATGTAAATAATGTATATATATATATATATATATATATATATATATATATATATATATATATATATATACACGGTCGTGTCTGAGTGTTTATTGTTAGGATTCTTTAACAGTATCGATATTTTTTTAAACACCTTTTCTTTACGCAGTGATGTTTGCACCATTTTGGTATCGCTAATGCATACGCTTCCATAAATGTATGCGCATGCATTTATTTAACCTAACAAAGTAAGATTATTTAGTGCATACACTAGAATGAAATATTAACTTATACAAGTACATCTTTTGATAAATCTTCAATGAACGTTTCCTATTGAGAGGTTTTGAATTAGAATCGATCAAAGTGAAACCTTAGTTAATAGTTATGGAATGGTACTCAAAATATCCGCTATGCATGACAGAAAAAATGGACGGGAAGAGCTTACATAGGTCATTAAGTATCAGTAGTTTCTCTTCGAGTGGCTGTGTATGATACAAATGTAATAAGAAACCACTTTAATAGAAGATGTTTGGTTATTAAGAAGGGAAATAGCATAATGTAATATATATATATGTGTGTGTGTGTGTGTGTGTGTGTGTATGTGTGTGTGTGTATGTGTGTGTGTGTGTGTGTGTGTGTGTGTGTTTGTGTGTGTGTGTGTACATACATATGGAGGCGCGTACTCGCGTGATTAGGGCATCGTACTCACGGTCGTAGGATCCCGGTTTCGATTCCCAGACCGGGCGTTTTGAGTGTTTATTGAGTAAAACACCTAATGCTCTTCGAGGCTCCGGCAGGGATTGGTAGCGAACTCTGCTGTACCCTTTCGCCACAACTTTCTTTCACGCTTTCTTCCTCTTTCTGTTGTACCTGAATTTCAAAGGTGTTTCACACGCTGTGTCATGCTGAATCTCCCACGTGTCTGTGGAATGCTCAGCCACTTACACGTTAATTTTACGAGCAAGCTGATCGGATCAGCTGGAACCCTCGTCGCCGTAAATGATGGAGTGGCTCTGTGGTAGGGAGCTTGCTTCCGGTTCCATCCCACTGCGTGGCACCTTGCGCTATTGTCTTCTACTATAGCCTTGGGTTGGCCAAAGCCTTGTGAGTGGATTTGATAGATGGAAACTGAAAGAAGCACATCGTATATATATATGTGTGTGTATGTGTGTATTTGTGTATGCGTCTGTTTGTCTCCCCACCAACATCGCGTGACAACCGATGTTGGTGTGTTTACATCCTCGTAACTTAGCGGTTCGGCATAAGTGAGCGATAGAATAGGTACTGGGCTTACGAAGAATAAGTCCTGAAACAAGTAAAAGAATGAAAGAATATATACATGCTGTGTGTGTGTGTGTGAGAGAGAGAGAGAGAGAGAGAGAGAGACAGACAGACAGACAGACAGACAGAGGGAGAGTATCTGTGTGTCTGATTGGACAAACGCGAGTAACAATCACTCAACGTATTTGTTTGGAGTTACATCTATTTAAAAATTGCATGACTTCTTTTTGTATAAGTTTCATGTCCGCGTAGGGACCATCTCAACATCAGATGGAAGTATAGGGAAAAAAAGGAATAAAAATAAAAGAAAACTTAATTCGAATTATGAGCTGATAGTAAGATTAAGGTGAGAAGAGAAATTCATCAATGTTATTTATTGACATAGTTTGAATGTCAGTTTGATACCAGCATTTTACTATAGAAGTTGTGCTCATAATAATTATTATATTTATGTTTCAAATTACACTTAAATACAAATGACTTAAATTACTCAACCAGTTTAATTTCTATATCGCAAAATATTTTTTGGAAGAATTTTTGATTATTTCACTAATTTTGATTATTTCACTAATAGCAACTATTTAGAAAATATAGCCGCTTCTGTAACTTGATCTAATGGTAGGAAATCGCAAATGCATGTGTAGAAATCTCATCCCAATGCAGCAACAGGCAGCAATGGTCTCTCACCACAAGGAAAATACGTTCCTAAAAAGAAATTTACAATAGGGCGATCTCAATAAAACTAACAATCATATAAAACGTTACAGCTGTTTCACATGATATGAAATTTCAAATAGATTTAACCACCACCATACCGACAATTTCGAGTAAAACAGTGACTCTTTCTTCTGAAACCAAGAAAGTCAAGTATACTGATTCTTACGATATGAAATATAGAAATACTTGAAGTATAGCGACACCAGTGTGTGTGTGTGTGTGTGTGTGTGTGTGTGTGTGTGTGTGCGCGCGTGTGTGTGTGTATACATAAATGTATTTATATATATATATATATACATATATATATCTATACACTAATGTATATATATATATATATATATATATATATATATATATATATATATATATATATATATATATATATATATATATATATATATATATATATATATATATATATATATATATATACACGTATGTGTACAAGCATGTATACACTCATACACATATTGTAGCTTCACGTGAACCTGTGTACACGACAACATAATCTTAACCCATTTCACTTAACAACACCCGATGTCTCTGGTAGATAATGTAAAGCCACCAGGCACATATATTTGTCATATTTGAAAGTTTAAAACTTTCCCCAAGTTTGGTGACAATTCCAATTCTATTTCAAATTATATTTCAAAATATTTCTCACCAATTTCTCACCAGGAAACTATATGCCTGTGTATCTATGTGTGTGCGTATGTGTGTGTGCGAGAGAGAATATTCTAATATTTCTCTAATGTATAGCAACACAAATTACCTGGTTTTAGAACTCAGTGTAGGTGCGTTGCAGAGAAAGCGTTAGTCGACGACAGAGCGTAATAAGAAATTCAAATTAAATGAATTACAAGGGGAAATAATGTAATGAACTTCATTGGCTTACAGTTGTTTCTGCTAAAAGGTGCAATATGCGCAAACGTGACTGACTTGCATCTTATAGCTGAAACAAGTGTGTGCCAAGGAAGTTCATTACCTGATTACTTTTGTCCTTATCATTTATTTAATTTCTGCTAGCTATTATTTTAGGCGCAGGAGTGACTGTGTAGTAAGTACCTTGCTTACAAACCACATGGTTCCGAGTTCAGTCCCACCGTCGTATGTATGTATATGTATATATATGTGTGTGTGAGTATGCGTGTATGTGTGTGTGTGTATGTTTGTGTGTCTGCGTTTGTCACCCCAACATCGCTTAACAGCCGATACTGGTGCGTTTACGTCCCCGTAACTTAGCGGCTCGGCCAAAGAGAAAGATAGAATAAGAACTAGGCTTACAAAGAAGTCCTGGGGTCGATTTTCTCGACTAAAGGCGGTCCTCTAGCATGGCCGCAGTCAAGTGACTGAAAGAAGCAAAAGAATAAAATATATAAAATAATATAGGCGTGTGTGTGTGTGTGTGTGTGTGTGTGTGTGTGTGTGTGTGTGTGTGTGTGTGTGTGTGTGTGTGTGTGTGTGTGTGTGTGTATGTGCTTGTTTATATGTATAGAAAATATGCATATAGCCTATGCAGAAATACGTGTACATGAATGGCACCGGGACACCAGGGAAAATCGTCTGCGAGACCATTTCTCGTCTTTTTTCTACTATAAATGAAATACGATCCACATCTCTATCAAACCTCGTCTGGAGACTCAAACAGAATGGAGTGGAACATACGACTGGGAGTGGTTCAAAATGGAGTGATCCAAAATGGAGTGGTCCAGAATGGAGTGGTCCAGAATGGAGTGATCCATCATAAAGAATAATGCACCATATGACAGAACATCACTGGTATGCAACCTATGCTTAGAAGAAACCCTAGAAATAATGATATCCAGGGAAATCGTAATGAATAGGCACTGTGAAGAGATCCTGTCTTGTAAACATAAGAACAAAGCATCATTTCAGTAGTTTGAAAAAATTATCTGAAACGAAATAACATTTAGTAGAACAGCGAAGGTACAGAAACAAATAAACAAACCAACCAGTATTTGAGATGCTATAAACTATAGCAACAGAAACAACGAAAAGGTCATCATAAGAATGTAGCATTTATCAATTCAGTCATCAAACCTCATTGGTAAATATAGCAGCAGCACCTGATGACCTGTTGAGTAGTGAGTTTATTGAAGGCATCTGCGACACAAATAGCAGAATAAATCCAACACTACCACACACATCTCCATCCACAAATCACTACCATTTCCTCCTCTATTTCTTCCACCTGCCCATCATCTCCCTCAAGTACACACAAAATCACCCACATGGTTGCTTGAAAAAAAATCTTGTATTACTTCTACTTATGTTATATCACCTGAAGAAATGAATCAATGGTGATGATCAACCCGATACCACCGGATACTACGGACTACAATGCAAACATCCCAGGAATACGGACTGTCATCTTAAGAGCTTCTTCCAGTTTCCGTCTCCCAAATTCACTCGCAAGGCTTTCATCAGCCCGATACTGTTGTAGAAGAGATGACAGAACACAGAACCATGTGGAAGCCCTTAACCACATAGACACGCCAGCACCAATATATATATATATATATATATATATATATATATATATATATATATATATATATAATTTTATTTTATTCTCTCACTCCAACACTGGATTCAGCCGGTGGCTGGGATCATGCTGGAACACCACCATTTGATGAAGAAGCGACGTGAACGATGCTCCTCGCCATTCTACCTGCTGCCGTGATGTGGGCTCATCTAATACTTCAGACACAAATAAATTTGTTAAGGTGCTCTTCGAACGTTTCCATCTCTACACTTCGAAGATGTCTTAGGTTCCTTGATATGATATTTAACAGTTGTGATCTCCTGCAACATGTAGTATATCTACATGAAGGAGCAATGCTAGATGTGCCGAAACAATTGTCGTGATTAATAATAAATTCTCGTATATTCTATCTTTCGTCATTCAGTTGCCATATATATATATATCTTTTTTTTTTTTCGAAAAATAAACGGACGCCTTATATATTCGTTTTTCACTCGTTTACTACACTTCTTATTTTTACTTATGTCCATTGTCGGGAAATCTTTCCTCACACATCTGTGACCTCTTCGGTGACACTTTCCGTCCTCGTGTGTGCTCCGTGTTTCGAACAGGACAGTATGTGCATACGACAGAGTATATGTGTGCATACGTGTGTTAGTGTGCGAATACATTTTCGCGCCAGCCATTTGCGTAAGTACCTTTTGTAAGCAAGATACTGTAGCCAAGTTTTATGTAATCTACATTTCATTGCGAAGAGAAAATATATGAAAACGTTATGAAAAAATTACTCAACAATCCGTAGTAACAATAAATCAATAAAACAGTACTACTACTACTAATAATAATGATAATAATAATAATAATAATAATAATAATAATAATAATAATAATAATAATAATAATAATAATAATAAACATGATGATCATGGTGTTAAAAATAATAAATGGTGATGGAAATAATAATAAAATGGTATAGACAATAATAATAATAACAGCAATAATCACAACCCTAATAAAAATAATAATGATAATGTGGATGATGATGATGATGATGACAACGATTTTGATGAGGATGAGGAGGAGGAGGGTGATTTCATTTATTTGCCTCAAGAGCGAAGGATGAGGGGGACAATACAAAGACATACTTCATGTGTGTGAGGAGGGGGGGGTTACATATAATGAGATGGAAACAAAAATGAAAACGAAAACAGAAAGCAAACAGGGTATCCACTGAAAAGCAAGGGACATATAATTTGCATACAATAGTTAAGAAAGAAGGTGGTGGGGGAGATGATACAGATATAGCTCTCCTGATACGGAAGGACTTCTAGGGGTCGTCGAGAAACCTCGCTGCCAGAATTTCCCTAAGCACAAAGAGTAAAAAGGACTGTCTTGGATTCCTTTTCTCCGACTTACTGATCTACACTGAGAGACGTAAGAAGAAGAAGAAGAAGAAGAAGAAGAAGAAGAAGAAGAAGAAGAAGAAGAAGAAGAAGAAGAAGAAGAAGAAGAAGAAGAAGAAGAACAAGAACAAGAAGAAGAACAAGAAGAAGAAGAAGAAGAAGAAGAAGAAGAAGAAGAAGAAGAAGAAGAAGAAGTGTAATGTAAGCAAAGATAATATTGAAAATATGTAATAAAAACTACGTTGACAAAGTTATCATAATGTTATTCCGAAAGAAATAACTTAACAAAGAAATACTTAACTAAAGAAACTATAAAAAAAAATCGGCGCTCTTCAAGAGTAACCCAGATGCCACTTGCCATAAATTTGCGTAATTCTGGAACCACTTGAACTGACACCCAACCATTGAAACAACCAGCTCTATATTCCAACATGACTAAGAGTTGTGTGTCTGGAAGAAATGCGTGCTTTTATTCATGCAGTTATATATATATACATAAATTATTATGGTATACATATATATATATTTATTATTTATATATATATATATATATATATATATATATATATATATACACACAAAGCTGAATGCACATGTGGATGTATGTGTATGTATGTGCGTGTATGCATGTATACTCGTATATACATACCAAAATATATGTGTGGGTGTGTATGTGTGTTTGTGTGTGTATGAACGCATGCGTAATTTTGAACATATATATATATATTTGTTTTACAGATGAGAGATAAAGATATCTATATACAAAATAGAGACTATATTTTTTATTAGCTGACAATAAAAAAATACTGCCAAATAAAAATATTGTACATATAATACACATATATAAATATGTGAACATATACACATGTATAAATATGTGAATATATATATATATATATATATATATATATATACAGCACACAGACTACACTCGTAGGAACACACATATTTACATAAATTCATTTATATATATATATATTTATATATATATATATATATATATATATATATATATATATATATATATATATATCTGTGTGTGTGTGTGTGTGTGTGTGTGTGTGTGTGTGTGTGTGTGTGTTTATATATATTATGTAATTGTTTGTTTATTTAATTGTAAGCACATAACAAACATAAAGTAATCTAAACAAAAATGTTGACAGAAATAAAATACTTTTCAAAAGCTAAAGACAACCATGAAATACCGATTTTTG
>NC_142933.1:3456597-3469097 GCF_046866305.1 Octopus bimaculoides | reverse complement strand
AATAATAATCCAGGTTTGGGTCCTGGCCCGGATGTTAAAAAGGCTTTCATCCACTGCCCTACATCCTTCTATCTTGCAAGCTCTTGATTGTATATCAAGTACCATAAAGCCAAACGATCCTCAACGCTATGTAGACACTCCCATTGTTTTAAAAAATACTGTTTTTGATGCCCAAACATGTGACTGTATAAAGATTCTCAAAATGTGAATTGGATTTAGTGTTAAGACCATCATTCTGATTTGTCTAAAACGTTTATTTCGTAAACATTCGTTATTAGAAACAGAAGCGGTATTAGTTCGAAAGCAACGATCTGTATATATTTAAGGAGCACTCCGTCGGTTACGCTGA
Organism: Octopus bimaculoides; assembly: GCF_046866305.1. Taxonomy (NCBI): domain Eukaryota; kingdom Metazoa; phylum Mollusca; class Cephalopoda; order Octopoda; family Octopodidae; genus Octopus; species Octopus bimaculoides. The sequence goes on along the minus strand of NC_142933.1, from coordinate 3,468,748 downwards.
CTAGGGTTCCAGTTGATCCGATCAACGGAACAGATTACTCATGAAATTAACGTGCAAGTGGCTGAGCAAACCACAGTCACATATAGCCTTGTCATAGTTCTCGTTGAGATTCAGCATGACACAGAGTGTGACAGAGCTGGCCCTTTGAAATACAGATACAACAGAGACAGGAAGAAAGAGTAAGAGAAAACTGTGGTGAAAGAGTACAACAGGGTTCGCTACCACCCTTTGCCGAAGCCTCGTGGAGCTTTTGGTGTTTTCGTTCAATAAACACTCACAACGCCCGGTCTGGGAATCGAAACCTCGATCCTACGCTGCCCTAACCACAGGGCTAATACACCTCCACGGAAAACGGATACAGCATTTAGAACGCTTTTAATTTTAGACACATTAAGGCGTAGAGTTGGCAGAATCGTTAGGCCACCGGACAAAATGATTAGCGGCATTTTGTCTGTCTTTCTGAGTTCAAATTTCGCTAAAGCTGTCTGAGCCTTTCATCCTTTCGGGATTAATAAATTAAATACTAGTTGAAAACTGGGGTTCGATGAAACCGATTTATCTCTTCCCCGAAATTGTTGGCCTTGTGCCAAAATTTGAAACTATTATTATTATTCAGTAGTTTTATTTTTATAACGTGCTTTCACCTCACTACCGAGCGCAGCTCTGTGCGCCTTGGGTATGTGCTGTGGTTTGCTATGGTGCTCTTATGGTTACTGTATTGAAAGTGTTTTGCGTAGGATGTGTGCAGTGCCCAGCAGTGCAAGTCCTGGTGTTTTTGTTATGTATTTGTCTGAATATTTTTTTATTATACCTAAGGCACCTACTATGATAGGAATTGTTTCTGTTTTTAGATTCCACATTCGAGTTACCTCTATTTCCAGGTCTTTGTATTTTGAAAGTTTTTCCATTTCTTTTAGGGAAACGTTGTCATCTGCTGGTATTGATACATCAATTAGAAAGCATTTTTTTCTTCATGATCTTTGACAACTATATATGGTCTATTTGCCTTAATTTCTTTATCTGTGTGTATTGGCATATCCCAGAGTATGGTTGCTTTCTCGTTTTCTGTGATCTTTTCTGGCGTGTGTTTATACCATCTTTTTTCTGTTGTTATTCCATAGTGTTGGCATAGCTTCCAGTGTATATAGGTCCCAACTCTGTCGTGTCTGTGAATATATTCCTTCTTAGCCAGGACTGGGCAGCCAAATATAATATGATTTATAGTTTCTTGTCCATCTCCACATATTCTACAGTTACTTGTTATGTTTCTTTTCATTTTCTGGTGGGGAGGCTTTGGTCTTGTGCAGCAATTAAAAATCCTTCAGTCTCTGCTTTGAGTCCTGAGTTTCTCAACCATTGCTGGGATTTTTCTCTGTTATCATTATTATTATTATTATTATTATTATTATTATTATTATTATTATTATAGTGCTGATGATAGATCCCTGTGGTGTAAAAAGTCTATCTCAGACGGAAAAAAAGTATTCTAGAAACGTGTATGAGATAAAGATTGAGATTCAGACGAACGTTACTGGCACGTGCCCACCTTCCATGTGACACATACATACGAACGCTATTTGCGCAGTTTCACGTGACACCTCCACTACTACACATGATCTGGTGTCACATCCAGAATATGAAAGCTGGAGTTAGTGTGAGAGAAAAAGAGAGAGATCTGCGTCAGCGATTGGTCGATATTCTCTTATTGCAGACACCATAGCAATTTGAAATAAAGTGTCTTACATAAGGGCATAACCTGTAGTCCAGTCCACGAATTGAAGCCATGACAATATGATCAGGAATTGAAAATCCCAACCATTATCATACGTGTTTGTGTCTGTCTGTTCATATGTGTATGTGTGTGAGTGTGTGTGCCTGTGTCTGTGTGAATTCGTATATTTGTGTGAATGCCTGCGTTATATTTTCTATCCGAGGTTGCTATTTTATCGTTGATAAATATTGATATGATCTACACTTCATAATGAACTATTAGAATTTTCTGACTACAAAACATTTACATAATTCTATTTCTCATCCCATAATTGTTATATCTATTAATCTATTAGAGTTAATGAGGTAATAGCGTTTTAGTTTCAAAGTTATATTTTTAGATTTCCCTCTAATTACCCTGAAAGTTATGATGCGGTAAATATACAGACAAATTATCATGGAATATACTATTTAATCCGATAACGATTTATATTTAGTTCTCAGACGATTCCAACATATCGGCAAATAATCAAATATTGTTTGATTAATTGAATTTCAAAACTAACATCATGGTTGCTTCCCATGACGCCAGATATTTACTGTGAATATTTAGTTTAAACAATATTAATGAGAAGGCAAATTTACTTAAAATTTGACAAATTGAAGGCCTTTTTTTATTGTTTTTTTTTTTAATTTTGATAAATGTTTCCATTTTGGTATTTTAAAATCGTTTCTCTGAAATTTTATATAAAAAATATTTCCTGAATACACCTACACATATACGTATAGGCACACATATGCGCATGCCTACATATTTCTCTGTATTTACACTCACACATAGAAAAGTGACGTACATTGTTGAATGTGAAGAACCATTAGATTACCCTTGCTGTATTGTCTTGCATCTACTTTAATCCTGATATTATATATTGCTGGTACGAGTTTGTTTTGTCATCGCTGTAGGATACGACAAAATGACTGCTTGTCAGGTAATCTCGATATAATCAGCAATAACACTTCAAGTTGTATTATTAGTATTATTTTCCGATTAATTGGCACTATATTTCATCTTCCAACCGTGTTTCAACCAGAGACCTAAGGCACATATATATTAGATGGAGAGAAACTTCCTGAGATTGTGGGCGGTTGATGTCAACACAATTTTTTGAGTCTCATAGATTGTTGGTTTCCCAGGGATCTGGTCACAGAATCTGTCACGTTCTTCATCATTCCCAGGGCACCTACAACAACAGAGATGGTTTTGGTTTTTCACTGCCATGACCTAGATATTTCAATCTCAAAGTCCTTATATTTTAACAGTTTTTCAAATTCCTTTACTAAGATGTTTTTATCAGTAAGCACTTTCATATCAATTAACAGGCATAATGTTTGTCTTGGGTCTTTAATGACTATGTCGGCTCTGTTGGCATTTATTTACCTGTTTGTATGCGTCCCATAATCCTATAGAATGGTAACATTCTCCCCGTCAGTGACTGACTCTGAATGGTGTTCATACCAGTTCTTAGGGTGCGGATTATCGTAATGACTGCATTTATTCCAGCGCAAATAATGGCCGACTCGATCGTGCCTGGTTTTATATTCTCTAAGAGCAAGAACTGAGTAATTGACAACAATGTGGTCAATACTCTTAAGTTCATCGTTACAGTGTCAACACTTTGTGTCTACCTCATTGTATGTAGAATCAGCTTGATAGTTCTGGATGAGGAGACTCTGATCTTGTGCCGCTAGAACAAATCCTTTTATTTCGGCTTTCAAGCCAGCACTCTGCAGCCACGGATGGGTTCCTTTCATATCTATATCAGCTTCTCCAGCTCGTTTACAGTTTTGCCCATGAAATGGTTTCTCTTGCATCCAGATTTCCTGTTTGGCTTTTGTTTTAAACTCTTTTATTGCCTTAGTGGGTGCTTTGTCCTCTTTATCATCAACATAATCAAGCAGGTTAACCACTCCTTTGTATTTATCTATATTCCCCCTTTGATATTGGACGCAGTTTCTTAGGCAGAACCGTTTAACACGCCAGGCGAAATGCTTAGCCGTATTTCGTCTGCCGCTACGTTCTGAGTTCAAATTCCGTCGAGGTCGACTTTGCCTTTCATCCTTTCGGGGTCGATTAATGAAATACCAGTTACGCATTGGTGTCGATGTGATTGATTAAAACCTTTGTTTGTGCTTGTTTGTCCGCTCTATGTTTAGCCCCGTGTGGGTAATAAAGAAATAAGTCTGTTCGTGTTGCCTTGCCAGCCGTATCATCCACTTGGCGTTACTTTGGACGTACACTTGAAGTCATATCGAGTACATTTCAAACTGGATTAGGCACCTACCACCTTCCTTTCGTGGGAAATGGAGCCTGTGGACGCCTGAGTTTGGGTAGTGTGTCATGCTTAGTGTTAGCAGTTTCCTGGTCTTTATGTCCATATGCTGGAGTTCACCCAGAATCTAATGTTCTAAGTTGTACTCGACTAGCCCCCTCCCCTCATGTTATAGACTTTGTGCTTATAGTAGAAAAGATTATTATTATTATTTGTGGGCACTAGACTGGTAAGTTTTAAAACGGATGAGAAGTAGCAGACTCGTTAGTGCAAAGGACAAAATGTTCAGCGGCATTTCATCTGGCTTTACGATCTGAGTTCAAAGATCGCCGGGGTCATCTTTTACTTTCTTCCTTTTTGAGATCGATAGAATAAGTACCAGTTGAACACTAGGGTTGATATAATCGACTTAACTCCTACTCTGAAATTGCTGGCCTTGTGTTAAAACTTGAAGCCATTGTTATTATTTGTGTGAGCAGAAGGGTGAGTCTTAAGAAGTGGGTGAGCTGGCAGAATCGTTAGTGCATAGGACAAAATGCTACTAAGCATTTTGTCTGAGCGTTCTGTGTTCAAATTCCGTTGAGGTCAACTTTGCCTTCCACCCTTTCAGATTCGATAAAATAAATACCAGTTGAGCCCTGGAGTCGTAGTAAGAGATTGCATGAGAGCGTCATACAAAATGTCCTGCGGTATCTGTTTCTTCTCTCAATGACCTGAGCTCTAATCAAGCCGACGTAAATTTTAGAAAGGAGACTAAATGGCAGAACTGTTTAAATGTCAAATGAAATATGTGGTGACATTTCTGCCGGACCTTTAGGCTCTCAGTTCAAAATGTCGTCCTGCTTGACTTTTCCTTTGATCATTTCGAGTCGATAAAAGAAGTACCAGATGAATACAGGGTTCTATGTAATTGACAGACCCCTTCCTCGGAAATTGTTGGCCTCGTGCCAAAATTTGAAATCGTTATAATATATTACATCAGATTTTATCATATTACATTATATTATTGTATTACGTGCTATATGCGTAGCTGTGCGGTCTGAAGATTGTTTCCCCTTGCTTCACTGCGCATGACCGAAACAGAAACACTGGGCTTGTTGTTAACCAAAGAGACAACACGGCTAATTATGGCTCTGATGTAATTTTCAGTTTACAAAGGATAATTAACAACGCAGCTGGAAGGTAGGAGAGATTTTGTTTTTGGGGTACATTGTATTGTTATTCTTTACAAATAGGGTATCTCCGCTGGCCTCGAGGAATTTTTTCCTCCTTTGGTTGCGTCTTTTTTTTTTTGTTATTGAAGAATTTCGGTGGGCGTTGTCTAGCCGTAAATATTCTTTTTACTCCTGTATTTTTTGAAGATTGGTTTGGAATTTTTTTTTTTTTTCTGAAAGACTTTTTTGCGTTTAGGCAAACAACTGTTTTTATACCTAAAAATTATTGTGGATTACCTATATTGAATTAAATACGACTGCCAGGAGTTCGAATAGGCCAAGACATTCAATTTGCGCCACACGGTAAATTTAACTTTGTGGACTGCTTTCCGTCGTTGAAGCACTGAATATTGTTGCTGTGGGGTGGGGCTGTTTGTGTTTGGCCTGCCTGCAGTTGAGCAAATTGATTCACGTTTTAGTGAATAATTGTTTTCATTGTGAAAATTATTTTGGGGGCGTATCCCGCCTCCAAAAAATAAAACTTTTTTTTTTTGAAAATTCGTAGAAGCTCACTGTGTTCCGGGTTCAATCGGAGTACAAACGGGACAGGGAGTACCGAAGTGGCCGAAGATTTGTGTTTTGTTTTGGAACGGCTAAAGTGTTTCCTTTCCTTCCTTCTTCAACCCTTTCGCGACTTTCTTTTTCATTTTTCTTTTCTTTTTTTTTTCTTCTTCTGAACTGTTTTTTCTTTTCTTTTCCTTTTGGTGAACTTTTTTATTTGACCTTTTTTGTACTTTAACAGACATGGAAAATAAAAATGAAGCCACTGTCTTGGAGTGTGAGGCTGTCCCACCCAAGCAGTGAGTTGCACAGACAGAGAAGAGGACAGTGGTCTTGCGAACCTATTCCAGGTCGCGCAACGCCATTGCCCTCTTCAATAGAGAAAAAATAATGAAAGAGCTGTCAGCTGTTTGCCCACCAAAAATTATTTTATTACATGGGGGGTTTAGGTACGCAACGGTGTGGTTGCTATTTGACTCCCATGAAGAGGCTGGCCCAGCGACCAGCCAGCCCCTGCAGGGGGAGGAAATTTTGTTCCTCCCCACTTATTGGGGGAAAGGAATCACCAGAGCCTGAGTGTGTGGACTGCCCTCGGGTACCAAGGCTGGGTGGATCTCTGATCGCATCCAGCCGGGCTTGGGGGACAGTGGGCCCAGGCTCCTGAATGTCAGCATGGGGCCTGCTGTCAAATGGGAAGGGGTTCAAGCTAATTTGACCCTATGGACCCCAGTGGCAGTAGGAGACATGCTGTTTCCAGACATCTTGAAAATGGCAGGGTCCAGATCCCTGTGATGCTCCCCCAGGTGTCAACAGTGCCTTCATCCTGGCCATATAAGGAAAAACTGCCCTAAGAGCCATGAAATGGCCCCGGTGCAGGATAAAGAAAGTGTGCCCGTCGCCCCCCCCCCATTGGAGGGGGAGATGGTGAAAGTCGTGGAGGCAGAAGCCTCCACGAATAGAAAAAGAAAGATGAGCAACAGCAGTTGCTGACCAGTTAAAGAGCAGTCTGCAGGTGAAGAGAATGGCCTCCGGGTGTGCCGGTGGGGGCCCCACCCCCCGCAGACGATAAAAGGAAAAACAGAAGAAAAAGAAATGGGAGACGGACGGCGGACGTCACTATGCCACCGGTCGAACCCGAGGCCCCTCTGGTGGGTAGTGTGCCACCGGAGCGGGAGACTCTCCCAGTGGGAATTGTGCCACTGGCAGAGCAGGTCGTGGTCCCTCCCGGTGACGAGGAAGCAGAGATTATCCTCTGTTACCTCAAGGAAGTGCCCGTTCAACTTTATTTGGACACGTGTTTCGATCGACAACGGTACGATTCGACCGCTATAGATGATCCAAATTGGCCTCCGCAAGCGTGTGCGGAGGTCTTATATGTTAGTGAAGGACATAAAGTTGAAAGAATATACCTGCATTCACCAAATGTCCCACATTAGAAGAGATGCTTTCAAGTAGTGGCGGTGTAGTAAAGATAACAGTGTACCCGGACATGACCAATAATCACGAGCTGTGAAAGTGTAATGTTCAAATACATATATATATATATATATATATATATATATATATATATATATATATATATATATATATATACATATATAAAATGTATAGTTTTAGGGAATATAACCAAGTTTCAAGAACTCATCGATGAAAATCCACTATCACATATAGAAAAATTAATAATTAAAAGCACAATAAATGAGTATAATATAAAGTAAAGTAAATATCATAAGATAAATATAATAAAAAGATTACACGTGTTTCATATATATATGCGCGTTTGCATGTGTAAGTGTGTGTGTGTATGCATGTATGTATTATGTGTGTGTGTTAGTTTGTGTGTGTCAGTATGCATGCATGTATGTATGTATGTGTGTGTGTGTACACTGATCACCTTCACTATATTTAAGCAATTATGTCACTGCGATCTTAGATGCCATTAATTCATTCTTATTTCAAGTGCCTTTAATGTTCATTATGAAAACGGAATCCATTTTCTTACTGTGTCTATTGTTTGTCTGTTATTTCCAAGATATGATCTCGTCGGCCGAGTATGATCCTGCTCAATTTTAAACTGTTTTATTATCACTAATCTCTCAATATGCTCTTCCACGAAATTGTTATTCTGTTAATGTCTGTATTTACGCTGTGGGGCTCTGTCTGATATCTTAAACATTTTTTTACAGATGTGTTTATTTTCCTTTCTTGATTTATATGTCTTACGTCTTTAAAGTTTCTTTCTTTTCCAAAGATCAATATGCTAACCAATTATACCTTTCTAAGCAGTCACAATTGCTTGGGCTTGTGATAAATGTGTCAGCACTTCTAATGAGTCATGTGATAGCTAAACTGTTAAAATTCCTTAAATATAACTTAATTATATTTCATTTATTCAAACAAAGCGGGCAGTAAGCAAATGCACATGGTTCGAATGAAATTATGTATAGTGTCTAACAAATTAATATTATTGCCACTCATAGAAACTAGATCCAAATTTAATGTATTTATAACGAAGCTTGAAATAGAGAAAGAAAAACTAGTTGCCTCTAAGATCATACTAGCGAGGAATAACTTCAAACAAAATACAAAATAATTCAGTTTAAATAGTTTAGTCTGTTCTTCATCTTCTATTTTGATTTACAAATTGTACCGTTTGTATATGTGTCTTTCTTCTGAGATTTATACATTTTGTAGTCTTTGAGATTTTTCAGACCAATTACTAACACTGTGGGAATGGTCTTTCTTCAAAGTCGAAACTATTCTTAAGCTCTGCGGATATGTGAGTTAGTCAGTGTGCACATGTACACACACACACACACACACACACACACACTCACTTATGACTTGTGAAAATTTGATATAATAATTGCTCCTCCCCTGAACAACAGTGTTTTCATAAGCGTTCAATTGAATTTTAAACCCACACTGCCGAGATTGCAAATAATTATAATGGTCAAACGTACGTTGAGAAAAAATGGTATCAACTGCGTCCAGTGTGTATCAGACTTTTGCCTATATAGATGTTTTTTTCTTTTGCTCGTTGCGGTCATCAGTCTGCGGCCATGCCGTGGCACTGTCTTGAAGAATTTTAGTCGAAACAACAGACTCCAGGACTTTTTTATCTTGTTTAAATCAACTACTTTATCGGGCTTTTTTTGCCGCACCGCTAAGATACAGTGACATTAGCACACCAACATCGGTTATGAAGCAGAGGTAGAGGGATAAAGCTATACACAAACGTTCACACACACTGACACACGTATATATGCTTAGATATATATATATATATATATATATATATATATATATATATACACAAGAATAAGGGCAGGGAATCGTCAATTAATAATAGAATTAATAATTAACAATTTTGCCAAGTAGTTCAGTATGAAAAAACCTTTATCGGTAAAACCATTTATCATCATAAATATATAGGGATTAGCATTGAGTTGATTCTCCAACATACTGAAAATTTAGAAATAGCAGTCAAAGAACTACTGATTCTAAACTACAAATTTTACTCTAAATGGATGGCGATATTTATGGCACACATAGAACAATGTGTGCCATAAATATCGCCATCCATTTAGAGTAAAATTTGTAGTTTAGAAACAGTAGTTCTTTGACTGCTATTTCTAAATTTTCAGTATGTTGGAGAAGCAACTCAATGCTAATCCCTATATATTTATGATTATATATATATATATATATATATATATATATATATATATATATATATATATATAACCTGATACAGTAATGCCTCGATGTACGAGTTAGTTCGTTCTCGGAGAATGCTCGTAAAGCGAAGACCCGTAAAAAGAAAGTAAAACTCGCAAAAACACGTACATCAGGGTCTCGTAAAGCTGGTCCACGTAAAGTGAGGTATCACTGTACATGTTTTTATGATTGAGAAATCTGTTCGTCCTGGATTCATCTTATGAAGAATCTCTGGTATATTTTAGAAATTTTCAGAGTACCGCCCATCGGTTATATTTGAACTTTGAACAGTTTCGACTCAACTTTCGTTGCATTTTCTTTTGTTTTGTTTTTTTCTTGTTCTTTTTTTTATTTTTATTTTGGCTTGTAGAGTTTTATGCAAATATATTAAGTTCACCGGTACAACTACAATAAGTCGCAAAACTTCAAAATCTGGCGTCTGGATATATGAATTATTAATTTCTCATTAGTTCAGTTTCGACGTTTTCTTGTTCACTATTTTTTTTACGAAGTATTCACATCTGCGGGAATGCTGGTCCCTAACAAAGTGTTGGACCTGTGCACTGCCCAGTGAAACGAGATCTGACCCACCGTCTTTAGATCTGTTTCTGGCGTGCCTTTAGTATGGCTCTCCGTTGTGGGGACGTCATTCTCAAGGGTCTCGTGAAATCAACGGACGGTTGTCTATTCCAGATATTTTGAGACAGTTGCTGAGCATTAGTGTTATGGAACGATTGTCATGTTATGTCTCAGTCACATGTTTGAGACACCATTATCTATTTTCGGAAATATATTTTTTTTCTTTTACTTGTTTCAAACATTTGATTGTGGCTATGCTGGTGCACCGCCTTTTGTCGAGAAAATCCACCCCAGGCCTTATTCTATCGGGCTCTTATACCGAACCGCTATGTTACGGGGACGTAAACACACCAACATCGGTTATCTAGAGATGTTGGGGACAAACACAGACACACTAACATGCACACACACGCACACACACACACACACACACAAATATATATATATATACATGTATACGACGGGCTTCTTTCAGTTTCCATCTACGAAATCCACTAACAAGTCTTTGGTCGGCCCGAGGCTATTGTAAAGGACACTTGCCCAAGGTGCCACGCAGTGGGACTGCAGACAGCTACTTACCACACAGCCACTCCTGCACCTATCTAAAATTTTTATACTGTTCGTACTAGGTGAGAAGTCCAGAAGAAGTCACACTTCCCATGAATGTCTTTGGTATTCTTTAGCTTCAAGAATATGTACCCCTGCATGACTTTCTACGAGTATAATGATTATTTCTCTCAATGTTTGTTTTCAAATAGAACAACCCATGCAATCTTGGTTCCCATATTTGTGAGAAGCCCTGTTACAGTTATAAATATAGTTATAAATATCAAATAATTTAAGAAGGAAACCATTCGCAAGGATAAGCAGACATCATGTAGTTAGATTTATGATATGGAAGAGGCAGTTTGCGAGTCAGAGAATGAAAATAAAAGAGCTGTAGTTATTAGATGGATTATAAAGTCACTGATGTGTTGCAGGACTATGCTCTCAACATAATATATCTATTTATTATTTGTTGAATGCGTTTATAAAGATGAAAGTAACTCATCTATATAGATAATATTTTTGCGGGCAAAAATTTAGGGATTCCAGGCGCTTGATTCATTCGAATTCACTTGCTCAGAATGTGTTTTATTATGAAAATATGGTCCACAAAATTTACTTCATTTATTTGTAAAATTGAGATTTGAAATGGTAATTCCTTGGACGGATACAAAGATATTCGGTCATAAGTGTAATCCTGATACAGTATTGAAAATCGACCGGTTTATCCGTCCCTTCCGGCTGGATAATGTAATGTGTATACAGACATCGATTATACACCTGCGCAGAGAGAATCCGTCGGTTAAAATCTATCGATATATTATGTAGCATAGCCTCAGCAATAATACCGACACACACACACACATGTATATCTACATACAGACATATATACCTATTTATATATATTGTATATAATATCTATACACACTGAACATGGAGATGGAAAGAGAGGGAGTGTGAGGCATATATATATATATATATATATATATATATATATATACATACACATACATATACGTGCATACATGCATGCATATGTATATGTGTGCATATATATACATATATATATATATATATATATATATATATATACATATATATTTGTGTATATATACATATATATTTGTGTATATATATATATATATACACATATTTGTGTGTATAAATATATATACATATATTTGTGTGTATATATATATATATGTACATATACATATATATACACATTTGTATAAATGTATATATATATATATACACATTTGTATAAATGTATATATATATATATATATATATATACATTTGTATAAATGTATGTATATATATATATATATATATATATATATACATGTGTGTATATATATATATATACATGTGTATATATATATATACATGTGTATATATATATATATGCATGTGTGTGTATATATATATATATATATATATATACATGTGTGTATATGTATATATATATATATACATGTGTGTATATGTATATATATATATACATGTGTGTATATGTATATATATATATTATACATGTGTGTATATATA
>NC_142933.1:3449731-3456097 GCF_046866305.1 Octopus bimaculoides | reverse complement strand
ATATATATATATATATATATATATATATATATATATATATATATATATATATATATATATATATATATATATATATATATATATATATATATATATATATATATATATATATATATATATATATATATATATATATATATATATATATATATATATATATATATATATATATATATATATATATATATATATATATATATATATATATATATATATATATATATATATATATATATATATATATATATATATATATATATATATATATATATATATATATATATATATATATATATATATATATATATATATATATATATATATATATATATATATATATATATATATATATATATATATATATATATATATATATATATATATATATATATATATATATATATATATATATATATATATATATATATATATATATATATATATATGTATATATATATATATATATGTATATATATATATATATATATATATATATATGTATATATATATATATATATATATATGTATATATATATATATATATATATATATATATGTATATATATATATATATATATATGTATATGTATATATATATATATATATATATATATATGTATATGTATATATATATGTATATGTATATATATATATATATATATATGTATATGTATATATATATATATATATATATATATATGTATATGTATATATATATATATATATATATGTATATGTATATATATATATATATATATATGTATATGTATATATATATATATATATATATATATATGTATATGTATATATATATATATATATATGTATATGTATATATATATATATATATATATATATATGTATATGTATATATATATATATATATATGTATGTATATATATATATATATATATATATATGTATATGTATATATATATATATATGTATATGTATATATATATATATATGTATATGTATATATATATATATATATGTATATATATATATATATATGTATATGTATATATATATATATATATATATATATGTATATATATATATATATAGTATATGTATATATATATATATATATATGTATATGTATATATATATATATATATGTATATGTATATATATATATATATATATGTATATGTATATATATATATATATATATGTATATGTATATATATATATATATATATGTATATGTATATATATATATATATATATGTATATGTATATATATATATATATATATATGTATATGTATATATATATATATATATATGTATATGTATATATATATATATATATATATGTATATGTATATATATATATATATATATGTATATGTATATATATATATATATGTATATGTATATATATATATATATATATATGTATATGTATATATATATATATATATATATGTATATGTATATGTATATATATATATATATATATATATGTATATGTATATGTATATATATATATATGTATATGTATATGTATATATATATATATATATATATATGTACATGTATATGTATATATATATATATATATATATATATATATATAGGGTGTGTATATTACATATTTCTATTTGTTTATATATGTCAATATTTGTCGATATGTATTTATTCAGGCATATTTGTGATTATGCGGGTGCACCAAATACATTTTCCAATTATTTAAATGTAACAAATCATGCATTTCCGTTCAGAAAAGATTAAGTGTTACTGCGAACGGAAATGAGGCCATTTTGAATTGTAAATATATGCAAAATATCGTCATTAAATATAACAAGCAACCAGTAAACTTTCATTTGCCAAAACCTAAAACGTCTTATTTTATAACATTAATAACGGCTAAATAAATATGCCGCATCATATATATATATATATATATATATATATATATATATATATATGTATATATATATATATATAATCATTATGTAACTACACGTGGACAGCTGGCGATTTTTCCCCTACTCCTTCCTTTTCTTTGGACTTTCCTATGTCTCCTGTTTCCGAAGAGCTCGAAACGTGAAACAACCACCTTTTCTTTCCTTCTCTTAATACTTTGCATGTACCACGTCATCGCCTTGTCTTTTCCTGTTGTCTTTAAGAATTTCGTATTTCTTATAGTTAATTGCTTATGTTATGATTTTATTTACTCCATGTACTCAGTCTTCGTGGACACCCTGTATATATATATATATATATATATATATATATATATATATATTCTGTAATATTTTTAAACAAGTAATATTGTAGAATCTTGGTGCCTCGACAACACCCATCTTCTTATGTGTATTGTTTTCAAACGTGGCTGAACACCTCCATAAACTCCATCACTGAATCACACGGCTGACCCCACCTCGACTACGGGGTTATCTAATTCTGTCATAGAAAGCACACGGCAAAAAATGACATATTTTCTAAAACAGCTTTTATTAAGATGTCATTTTAAGCTTAATAGTATATTTGTCAAGCAGTCTTTTCTATCACAAGCCGCGTAGTCTTTTTTATGTTTTGCTGTTTGCGTAATTGAAATCATATTTTCTTTCCTTTCCGCAAAATAATGATGAATTACTGCTGTTCTCGGTTTGCTGTCATCATTTACTTGATTATTTCTACTTAAAATTAAGTTTTCACACTTTCACTTTTTCCGTGCTGTCCCTTTTATTGCTCGTGTAATTGATAAGTTTTCTCCATATTTAATTAAAAATCTGGAGGCATACTCCTTAAATATTAAGAAAATATCACTGTTTACAGTTTTGTCTAAACGAACGCTTTTCCTCTACTTGATGTTTCGTCATCGAATTTCTGATATCAAAGTGTAAAAAGGTTTTTTTCCAGGTAGATTCGCATTTGCTTTGGTGACGAAGTGCTGTCACACAATTTCGTTCACCTGTGTCGCATTTGGAATGAAATTTGCTCATGTTGAAAAATACAGAATGGTTTTCGTTTAGAAACATTTCGGTGGTTGAATGCCTTTGTTGTTGTCCTTTGCTGTGATTTGTATTATTTTTGCTCGATGTATCGCGAGAGAAACTCTCAGTGTTGTTGTCTGCAGAAATGTTGCTACTGAATTTTATTTCATCTTTTTTGTCAAGGGGTGGGAGAAACTAAATACATAAATTTTCATGCAATTAGTTTTGTTAGTTTTCTTCTCTTTTGTGTATTTACATACTATGTGTAATTCGATTCTCTATGGTTTTCATGTTGGGCGTGCCCTGTAAATATATTGCATATGAATCTATTTAAATATACAATAAAATATGAATACATGCTCATAAAATAAGAAATAAGCATTCAAAATGTCCATACTTCGGTAAAATGAAAAAAAATATATTCTCCTAAACAGTTTAAAGGAATTACATTTCAGAACCTCGAATAATAGGAAAAACAAGAAACATGAAATAAGAACAACAATAAAATAGAAAATTACTATTTTAAAATCTCACAACGTGAGATATTCAGCAAGTACTTTGTAGGAAAGATTTTTTGCCAACATAACATGGCAGTCCTGGTTTAGGACGAATGTTGGCAAACAATCTTTACTACAACAATAAAATAATCAACAATAATATAATAATGCAAAATAATTGTTACGAATTTTGGTTCTCAGGTAGAACTGTGTGACGGAGGGAAATACGTAAAGTTTAGTATATGACTGGTACTTCATTTTATCGACCACGAAAGGATGAAGGGCGAAGTATACTTCGTCGGAATTTGAACTCAGAACGTAAAAAGCCGACAGAAATGTTGCAAAGCATTTTGTTCGACGCTTTTACCATTCTGCCAGCTCACCGCCCATTATAAAGAAAGGCAGCAACAATAGCAGCTGCAGCAGAAGCAACTTCAAAAACAACAACAATAATAATCCTTCCTACTATAAGCACTAACCTTGAAATCTATGAGGAGGGAAATATCTGATTAGATCAACCTGATTACCGAACGGGTGGTTATTTCATCAGCCCTGAAAGAATGAAAGACGGAATTTCAACAGAGAGCGGAAAGTCGGATGAAATGCTACTAAACATTTTGTTCGACGTGCTTTCACATTTAAAGTAACATAGCGAAGATTTACTTACATAGGAAGGAAGGTAGAAGAGGATCGATTGGTTGGAATTGAGAAGTGTTATGAAGGAGATCAAATCCTTGTATGGCTGTCTGAGAAATAGCGGTGAAAGAATATTGCAGGCTGCACTGAGTGAGAAGAGGAACAGTAATGATGTGGAGACCCTCAAGGAATACATAATGAGGACTAATAAAGGCAAGATGATGTAACTGGGAAGTCCGACACGGAGAGTTCTTTTCCAGCAAACATCGGATGAAGTTGATGAAAAATCTCGGAATTGGTTAAGAGATGGATATTTAAAGGAAAGAGAGCTGTTGATTTTTTGCTGCTCAAGAACTAGCAAAAATAGGGATTTCTGAATCCCTATTTTTGCTAGTTCTTGAGCTGCAAAAACTTATCTATAGTAGATGATGTTACTGTTGAATAACCAATTCTTATGCACACCTGAAACTGGAGAGGAAGAAACAATCAGTTACATCAACCGAAGACATTTATTTTAATCAAGGTATGCTTTTTAACAACCCAAGAAATATGAATGTACGAACTGAATCCGGTGGGATTTGATTTCAGAAAATAGAGATCCCTATACTGGAGTGCAAATTTGTCCGACGTACCAGTGATTATGTCACACCAGTACGTCTGTTACATATAACACGGGCACAAGACCCCGAATTCGTGTGAAGTGTATCGCCAATTCCATCAAACGCAGTTTTCCCTGCTAGATATCTTATTTTTTCTGGAAAATTTGAGTTGTCCTCAGCAAGAAATAAACTAAAAACTAAAAGTCAGATGAAATCATAACCTTTTTTTTTTTTTCAAATTCTTCACAAACTCAACCATTCCGCACAGGTGCAATAACAACAATAATTTAACAATTAATTAACTGTGGAAAACAAAGTACTTTCGGAAACCTTCTCTGTTGATTTCTTTAGCTTCAATAAAATTGAATCATTTGATAACATTTTTAATAACAATTTGGACGCCATCGCAACTATTGACGCCATAATAATTCTAGAGGTTATCTCTTGTGCTGTAGTGTGTTTAGTTAATATATTGCCTGATATTAACCCGATAAAGAGATTTAGAATGCAGTTTTGGATTATTTTCATTATAGTCTAGTAAGAGAACACCCTCAAAAGACACATAAACGTATACAATTTCGTATAAACTTTCATTCGTTTTCACAAACGCACACGTCTAGACACACAAACACATTTTTGCTTTGTGTCTGTTTTTGCGTTTTTTGTTGTATTTTGTGTTGTTTTTGTTGTGTTTTTTTAACTACGAAAATTTCACAAAGATTTCACAGAGTTTGTCCGGTTTTTTTTTTTCTTTGTGGAAATAACAAAGCAAGTGACCAGATACACCTCGAAATTAGAATCAAAGATTATTTTGCAAATGTGTTACAAAATGTGAATCCGTACGTTATATATGGTGATTGCATGTTCAATTTGTATTCACCTGTTTAATAATTACAAACGTACAAATTGTACGGTTAATGCATAACTATACATAAGAAGTGACATCAATATAGACATATAGATGTGTATATATATATATATATATATATATATATATATATATATATATATATATATATATATATAAATGTATGTATATAGTCATGTGTAGGTATATATACATGAGTGTCTATATATATATGTGTGTGCGTGCGTGTGCATGTGTGTTCATTTATATCTGTGTGTATACATATGCGTGCACATGTGTGGTCGTATAATTTAAGGAGGAAGGAATCTTCATATTCGTCCAAGAAAATGTAACCGATTGTATTTTTTAATCAGATGCCCGTATCATAAATGAAGACGGAGATACCTCCTTACACATGAACACGCACACGCATGTGTGTGTGTGTGTGTGTGTGTGTGTGTGTGTGTGTGTGTGTGTATCCATATTAGTGTTTAAGTTGCAGGAAACTTAGTCACTCCATTCAACGTAGCTATCTCGCCAAATTTAAAATCTACATACGTTATATGTAAATGTGCGTGTGTATGTGTATTTCAGTATGTGTATACGCATATTATATATATATATATATATATACATACATAGACGTATTCCTTGCATAGTTTATTCTGTTTTCTCATATCACATAGCTTAATTAGTAGGTAATAAGACAATACAATGTTGCGCTCACTTCATCAAAAATTACAGTAATCTCCCAAGTAGAGGAATACAGATGGTATATCTAGCTACCGTTTCACCCAACTTCACATCATACACGAATACGTGTATTTGTGTGTGTGCGCG
>NC_142933.1:3414731-3447231 GCF_046866305.1 Octopus bimaculoides | reverse complement strand
TTACGACAGTAATAATACATACACTAGTTCGCCTGCGAGATTAACACTGATCAAATTTGCATTTCTATATCTTTTATATTATACATTATGACTTAGACTCTTCAGAAAAAATCATAAACCAACTTTCTTCTCGCCCTTCAAGTTTTGTGACGCTCAAAGGCGCTCAAACCTGTAACCTCTCTATGGTATAACGTGCAATGCTAGAATCTGTAATGAAAGTCCATTATTCATGAAACTATGTTTATAGTTGTATGTAATATTTTTTTATTGCGTTTTAAGTATTTCGGCATTAGTATCACAACGTTTCTTCTATAGTGTATATGTTTGACAAGGATTTAGGTACACCACAACGTCGTTGCAGGTTCGATCACATTCTGTGGCACCTTTGCCAACAGATTTCTGCTAGGACCTCGGGCAGACCAAAGTCATGTGCGACGATATGTTTGATGGAAACTGAAAGAAGCCCGTCATATATATGTATATATGTATATATATATATATATATATATATATATATATATATATATATATATATATTTATATATATATCAAGATAAGCAACAGGATATCCAGAGGTAATGCAGTACGATCGTTTCAAGCGACTCCATTTAATTGAACACTGCAACTATTACATCAATTTGTCGCCTTATTTTAACTTTTAGACCTTTTGTATTATATTATATATAAAAGATATATCTTACGTTTTTTATATATATCTTTAACTCGAATTAGATATATTTCTATTTTTATTAAAATATATGTTTTTAAAATTCTACACTTATATATATATATATATATATATATATATATATAATGTATGTATGTATGTATTATTTTATATTATATGCTTTTCTTATGTGTTTGTGGACCATGGTGTATCTTTTATATATGTTTGTTTGTTTGAGGGGTGTTGTTTTTGTTGAGTCGTTGACCCGAACATAATGTTTTTATTCTGTTACTAATGCTCCTTTATCTTCGTCTCATTTATATTTGAGCACTTCTTTTGCAGTCCTATATAAACTTTTTTTGTTTCTTAATAGGAGACAAATATTATTATTGTTATATATATATACATATACATAATTAAGAGAAGAACCACAAATATATAATTCAAACAATGAAAGTACAATCACCTTCCAGAAAAAGTACTCTATAAAATACTAATCTAAAAATTTAATTAGATATGAAATTAAATTAATAAATTAAAAAGTAATAGGTAGACTACACGCGTTTCTGAACAATAAGAATTATGATAAGGTTTTCCTGGGTAATTATGTTATTAATAATAGAGATAAAGTTAATCCATAACATAAACATAACAATAAAAATAATATACTAACAAATACGATTAGAAGTAATTCTTTTAATTATGATAATATATCTAATAATTGAAATAATAAGAAAAAAGTTGGTTAATAATCCCCTATGGAGAACAAATTAAGACAAACATTATTTTTAAAAAATTAATGTAATTGAAATGTTCACTAAATATAATAAAAAATATTATGACATTTTTTCTAGTAAGAATTTTGGAGTTGTTTATTCTACTACTAATAATGTTGGTAACATTATTTCATCCTTCAATAAGTTTAAATTAAATAAGTTTTACAATAACAAAGGATGTTTATAACTAGAAATAGCCCTGACGAAAGTAGCATAAATTTTCTTAAGTCGTTCAATTTACCTTAATTGATCAATAAACCAATTGAATAATGAGCTACAATGACTACTGGAAACAGCTGTACGCCATATATAGTTGCTCCAATAAACGAATAATATGTAACGACCATCATTTTAAATTTTTTACTCGGAGTTCTTCACTAATCTACTTTTGTTAGCCTGGGTGCCATTAGAGAGTTTATGAAGTATCTTGCTCGATTTGATGATCTATTACTATGTGTGTAGGTGTGTTCGTGTGTGCGTATATATATATATATATATATATATGTGTGTGTGTGTGGGTGTGTGTGTGTGGGTGTGTGTGTGTGTGTGTGTGTGTGTGTGTGTGTGTGTATGTGTGTGAGTAAAAATAAATACAAAAAAGGGTTTTGTATGATCGTGTATAGAGGAATATATCATTTTATTTTATTTAAAAGAGTTCCAACTGTTTTTTATGTTTTTTTTTTATTTATATTCTTGTAAAATTAATGTGGGGTATAGAATATGGAATATATAATATAAAAAAAGATGGATGGTACAAGGAAATGAAGTATTGAATGTCTTATTGAATATATGGAATATGTCTTATTGAATATATGAAATATTGAGTGTTCAATATAAAGGATTAAATATATAAATATATAAAGGCGAATACGTATTTTCTATACCGTGTGGTATTTCATCATGGCCGGTATGACAGACTGTAACAGATTATATATATATATATATATATATATATATATATATATATATATATATATATATATATATATATGCTGAGACCCTCTGAGGCACAAGTCCAGGCAAGGTTGTTTATAGAAGACCAGCAGTCGCCCATGCATGCCAGCCTCCCCTCTCCACGTCAACAGTGTTATCCAAGGGAAATGCAAAGGGGCCGATACAGCTTGGCACCAATGACGTCGCAACTCATTTCTAGAGCTGAGTGAACTGGAGCAACGTGAAATAAAGTGTCTTGTTCAAGAACACAACACGCATCCCGGTCTGGGATTCGAACTCACAACCTCGCGATCGTAAGCTCGACGCTCTAACCACTGAGTCATGCACCTTCCCACAAACACACACACACACACACACATATATATATTATATGTATGTATGTATGTATGTATGTATGTATGCATTTATGTACGTACGTATGTATATATGTAATTATCTGTGTATGTCTGCATATATATATATATATATATATATGTATGAGTCTGCCTTTTAGCTTGTGTTTGTCCCTTGCAATGGCTTAACAACCGGCGTTGATTTGTTTACGTTTCCGTAGACTACGGTTCGTCAAAAGACCGACAGAATAAATACCAAGCTGAAAAGATTAATCCCTGGTCGATTTGTATGGCTAAATAGTTCGTCGATGCTCCAGCATGGCTGCAGTCCGATGACTGAAAGAGGTAAAAGATAGACATATTCACTCTTAGAGCATGTGTTTCAGCTCTGGCGAAATTCTTTAAAATTCATCGCATTCGCTAAATTTGGGTCATTCATGAATATGGGTCAGAAGTAAATATACTCAACCGTGCAAATGCAAATTCTTGGTAATCTATGCTTTGGAATCAACCGTGATTTAAGGCTGGAATGACATAATTGGCCTGAGATTTTGCTGCAGAAGATTCAGAACATCTGACAAGACATTTACTATTTTGCTGGTAGTACATTTTGGCGCTGGAAGCAGACACGTATGCGTGGAGAAATATATTAACATACATTAGGAATAGTGAACGAGGTGGAAAGAGAAAGGCAGAGTTAGAGAATGAGAGAGAGAGTGAGATAAACATAAATATATTGTCACTTCTCATGTATTTAAAGAAATATACTTACATATAAACAGTGAGAATGAGAGAGGAGGAAAGAGGGGAGGGAGAGAGAAGATAGAATGAAGGAGGAAAGAAAGAAAGGGGAGAGGAGAGAATGGGAGAAGAAGAAAGAGAGGGGAGAGAAGAGGAGAGAACGAGAGAAACAGGAAAATGTCTGATGTCAAATAAGTCAGCAGCGAATCCGTGATGCCAAATGGCTGGGACCAAACGGCTGCATCAAAAGTCTTCTCCTGATTTAAAGAAACCAATTGGCCGAAACTGTTTGATGCTAGATGTCTTTGCGAATTGATTTTTTTCCAATCCATTTCATTGTCAAACACAAACGTACTAGCTTTCACCTTCTGATTGCCATCGTCGTCCAGCTTTGAATTCATCAACACAAATGCTCTTAAATACACACACACACACACACACACACACACACACACACACTCCCCCTCTCTTTATCTGTCTTTCTCTCTCTCTCTCTTTTTTTTTTCTCTCTCTCTCTCTTTTTTTCTCTCTTTCTCTCTCTATCTCTTCTTTTCTCTTCCTTTCATTCTATTTCTCATCCATTCTCTCTCTATCTCTTCTTTTCTCTTCCTTTCATTCTATTTCTCATCCATTCTCTCTCATTTTCACTCCTTTGATTACTGTAAGGGCAACACATGTAATGAAATTCTAGTTGAAGTTACAGATCTATTTTTCTGTTTACATTTACATCCCAACACTTTTTAAATCCGATAAAGTTCACAATGTTCGGAAACGACATACAATTATCTTTTGCTGGAAAAACGAGCTTTCCTCTGTGATCTACAATGCAGTTGTATCCTAAATTATTGGAAATAGAGAATTCTTTTTGATTTTAGCCGATGAAAATTTCTTCATTGTATTTCCTCAAATGCATTTAAGTTAATGTTTTGTCTTTTGTTTTTTCTTGTTTCTCCGATTCCCTATGAAAGTTCTCTTACTCCTTTTCTCCCGCGTATTGTATCGGACTGTCCACCTTCGCATTGATATAGTCTCGTTTTCACAAAACTTATTCAAATTAAACTGTTGACACACAGATCCGATCTTCTGTCTCTTGTTCTCTTTCAATCATTAATTATCAACATATATATTTGGTTCAGCGTTTCAGTATTGCTCGTTCTTCAGATAACAGCTTCATCTGGCTTCAATTACAGTCTTAGTTTTTGACAAAGGGATGAATATTTTGCACTGAGTAGTGCTAGATATATTCATTAGTAATAGAGACTAGCGTCATGACTTGAATTCGCTTTAGCAGGAAACTGTTCGGTTAAGTACGACTACAACAAAAACAACAAAAATGTCGTCTTCGCTGTAATGTTCGTTGTAATGTTTAGAGATTAGAGCCATTACGAACGAGACTTTAGTCTCAATCCATCAGAAGGCGATAAATCCGTTATTGGCAAAATACCACTCTTGATCATCCCAAGAACATGTGAATATACTGAAAATATATTAGGTCGTCAAGTAGGAAATTTGTAGTAAGGTATATGGTAAACTTTGACAGCTGCTCATTTTGTGCCATTATTATATTTTGACAATTTTATATTTTGAATCGAATTGTAAGATATGATGAGAAATGGATCCAATCCAACAGCCGTAAACGTTCAGCACAATGGTTGGACAAAGCCGAGCCATCAAAACACAGTCCAAAAAGCAAAATTCATAAAAAGAAGCTGATAGTGTGTGTTTGGTGGTCTGACACCGGTGTGATATATTATGATTTCAATAAACCTGGCTCATCAATCACGGCCGAAGTATATTGCAGTCAAATCGACCAAATGATGCAGAATCTTACAAAAAAACAGCCTAGGTTAGTCAACAGATCCACTCCAGTTTTATTGCAAGACAACGCCAGACCACACGTCGCAAAAATGACATTGGCGAAACTATAGGAGTTGGAGCTGGAAGTTCTCCATCATCCACCGTACTCACCTGATCTTGCTACCCCTTCTTGCCCCCACTGACTACCACTTCTTCCAGAATTTGGATAACTTCTTGATAGGAAAAGAAAATTAATTCCGACGATGCGGTAAAACAGACCTTCCAAGATTTTATTGTCTCTATATTGCCAGACTTTTATAGTTCCGGGCTGAACAAGCTACCGCTGAAATGACAAAAGTGTATTGACAATATGGATGCATACTTTGATGAATAAAACAATTCCTTGTAATTAGAAAACATTAGCAATTTTCTTTTCTTTCCTACGAATTTCAAACTCGATGACCTAATAACTATTATCTTGCACCCGCTTATGTTCTGATTTCGGCTCATATGGCAGACAATCTTGCTTTTTATATATTGTTGGTCAATGTATTTCTGATCGATTATTCTAATCAATCAATTCGACCGAACTTTTTCCAATTCCAACCCTCTCCGCCACACAAATAACTTCTCCATCGATTGATAGACTGGGAAATTCAGTACCACTAACTTGTTTTGTTCTTATGTTGCCATAACAACGTTTCTAAAAATCATGTTGCCTCAACCAACAGCTAAAATAATAATTATAAAGATTAACAGGGTTTAATGATAGGTATTTATCAGAAACAAGTCCCATTCACTCTGTTTTCATATCTCCATTTTGGCATTGAATGTGGTAAGATATCTTCTGGTTCTTGTACAATTCTCTTGGCGAGATAATCGTTGTGAAAGCAAGAAGCTCAACAGATTGCTTTATTCTTGTCACATTTTACAAGCTCCAATTGTTGGGCTGTGACCATGCTGGGGCACCGCCACCAACGGTTTAGTCAAGCGAATCGACTCCGGTACTTATTTCAATGTTTGGTACTTATTCTATTCTCTTCCTTTTGACGAGCCGCTAAGTTATGGGACGCATACAAACCAATGTTGCTTGTCAAGCAGTGATAAGGGTCACACACAAAGACATACGTACACACACATATTGTCGATGGGATTCCATATAGTTACCGTCTGCCAAATTTACTCACAAGGTATTGGTTGATCAATGTGGCTTTAGTTGAAAATACTTGTCCAACGAGCGGCAATGTGAGATTGAACCGGAAACCGTGTGGGTAAAAAAGAAAGCGAGATTCTTAACAACACAAGCCATGCCTGCGGCTATATGCAGAAGATTATCAATGAACCCTATAAGGCCTCGACTTTCTCTACAAATACAACATCTTTTGATTTGGTATATTTATCATAACCAATGTATATAAAAAACTGAGCTATTAATATTATAGAAACATTGAAAAATTACTGTAACCAATTACTGAAAGAGTTGGGAGTTTTACGCTTTTTGAATTACTTCCGCTACTTAAAGAAACCACGTAAATTACTGTAGCAACCTTTATCTGACATTTGCATTTAAATGGTGAATTTTGTTGACTTTGTGTTTTTGCGTTTGTGGTTAGTAAAAGGAGTTACACGCCATGAAACATTATCAAGATATATAATTTGCCTTTGCCATCAAAATAAAAAACACAGTATCATTGTACACGAGATCCAAATAATTATCAGGGCATAGAATGAAGACAAAATTTATTGAGGCTTCACTTGAGGGTTTCCATTCATATTTTCCTGTGAATCAACGTCATCACAATTTTATCAGACGACTGAAGCAGGGAATGTGAGAAACCCATCACGCTCAAAAGGTACCTGAATAAGGGTTGTTTAAGAATGGTAAACGAAATAATCATGCTTCCAGAGGTGAATTATTCAAACCCCAAATAATTTCTCTTAACACATGGCTATGATGATCCTCCACTACTTCTGCTCGTGATCAGAAATGCACATGTCGTCAGCCACCAAGGGATCTGCTCAACTTGATAAGGTCAACCAAATATATGGTATTGAGCAGAATGTTTGCTGTAGCCCATCTGTTACACCAATACAAAAGATATGTATGATAAAACTTCCAATCAGTTAAGATCAGAAGCCATAGGAGCCACTGCCTGGTATCGCACTTTCCATAATCTCAATGGCTAGGCTCTGGAACTTTGCTCTTTTTGCTATCCCTCTCATATTGTTTGTGTTTTCATCATTTGGGACTTTAAAGTCAATTATTCGGCACTTTCTATTTTCTTTATCTACTACTACTAGCTTCTATTACTTTGCCAGTCTGAATGTTAATGTCCCATAACATCTTTCTTACTTTCTAATACTTTATTAGATTCATGTTCACACCAATTATCAGTATGTTCAAATCTTAGCTTCCTATATAGCTCCCAGTGGATTACTCTCCCTAGGCTGTCATGTCTTTTCTTGTATTCTTTCTGTGCCAGCAATCTACCTTTTCTTACTATGAGTAACGCTTTCTTCTTTCGATTTGCATAAGCTACCTTGGGAATCTTCTTGGTTTTCGTCTATCTTGGCTTTTATACAATTAGTTCATAATACTTGCTCTTCTGCTGTTACTAACAAACTCTCTCACTCCCTTTTTAGCTTTCCTTTCTGGAACCATTACCATGTCTCAGTACTACTATTTGCTGGGAATCTACTGTCGAAAGCCTTCCCTTGCCAGTCAGATAGCTTTATTTTTTCTGGGTTTAAACTTCGTTTTGGTTTTTGGTTTCCCTATGTCTTGCAGTGTCTCGAGCAGCTTTTAATAAACTTTCGTTACAGGGGCGGAAAAAAGGCAGTCACACCGTCCTAATCAGGAATACCCCACTTTACGCTAACAAATTGAGTTTACTCTGTAATACTGTTACTATATATATATATGTGCACGTGTAAGTATATATATACATATATATATATATATATACACATACATACATAGAATACATGTATTTATACATATATTCTTATATATACATATGTATATGTATATATGTATATGCGTCCGCACGTTTGTGTATATGTGCGTATGTTTGCGTACGTGTTTGTGTACGTGTGTGTGTGTCTGTGTGTGTCTGGGTGTGCGCGTGTGTGTGAATAGGGAAAGCTATATGGAAAAATCTGTACTCAGAAAACTGAACATAAACAGACAATGGTATATTCTTATCTGTTGTCTGCACGTACACGTGTGTGCATGCGCACGTGTGTGCGTACGTGTGTGTGTGTGCGCGCGTAAGGGTGCTTCTGTGTACATCTACGTCTGTGTGTGTTCTTGTGTGTGCTTATGAGCATGTCTCTAGATGTTGCAATTTTGCGTTGCTGTTTATCGTCAGCCCAATCTTATAAATCACTGCGCTTTATTTTATTTCAGTCTTTACCACAATCGACGCACGCGCATATGCAAATAATTATCTACAAATATACACACTCACGCACGCATGTACACATGTGTGTATGCCTCACTATGTGCTCTCTTCTTTATGTAGTTGATGTGTGTATTAATATCTGTGTGCGTATGTCTATGTGATCATGTGTTGCATGCATATGTCTACATGTGGTTTCAAATAAACCAATATACACACACATATATATGACTAGCTGCTTTCTACGTATCCATGCTCCGCTGTGAATTATGTATCCGTAGCCTGCTCTCCCTCTATGTATTGTAGTGGAGATATGTGTTATGTGTTGAGATGTTATTGTTTATATAAACATACAGTACACAAACGCTAGCGAAAACTCACGCACGATTGCTCAATAACTTGTTCCCTTCTTTGCTCCACTGCTTCTTCGATTCGCTTCAGCAGCCACGCCTTGGCTAGACATACATGACGCTCCATCAGTTGCCATAAATATAACGTGACTAACATAGCCATGTGATATGTGGGGGAGGGGTGTGTGGGTGAATGGATATGTGTAGTGTTAACCTATAGACAATGAGCAGAGATCGATTCACAGCTGGGTCGATTGACTAGATATTTAGCAGGTGTTGCAATTGTATATCTTATGTGTACATGAGTATGGGTATAAAAGGAAATATATTTATGGTTATACGTCACTATCAATCTATCTATCTATCTATCTATCTGTCTATCACTCCCTCATATATATATATATATATATATATACACACATATATATATATATATATATACACACACACACATTCATACACACGCATATAATATGTATGCATACATATATATATAATATATATATATATATATATATACATATATACATACGTGTATGTACATACTCAGGTCTATATATATATATATATACATATATACATACGTGTATGTACATACTCAGGTCTATATATATATATATATATATATATATATATATATATATATATATATATATATATATATAAAAGCAAACCTGTGCACAGGATGTCATGAAACGTGTACAACAAAAAAGTACGAAGCACGAGTACGTGGAACATGAACTATTCTTTCGAACAACGAAAGACGTAAATGTAAAATAAAACAAAGAACATAAAGAACAGCCCTTCATCAGTTGTTGGCTGTTTTTCTAGTCTTGTATTTCGAGCATTTAACAACAATTTACTCTTTCGATAAAATAGTTGCACTCGCAAAGCAAATTAAATAAAATTTGGGATTTTGCGGAAAGTCAAAATAGGTAACACAAACAGGAAGGGCTGCTAAGCCTAGACAAGGTTGTGGTGGTGAACGCGTAAATCAAGCTAGGACAGGAGACAGACAAGAACACGTCTTCCTTGTTCCAGCTACAACGGAAGAAAAGAAAGAAAGATGGCCGATAGTCGCATGGGAGCCACGCGAGCAAGGGACGATAAGTGAGGGAGAGTGACAGAGTAACAGGATAGAATAGTGGAAGAAGAGGAAGTAAAAGAATAAGAGAGAGAAAAGAGAGAGGAAAAAGTAAAAAGATCGTATAGAGTGCGCATCAGAATAATCAAAATAAAATTAATTGGAAGAGGATGCGTGGTGTTCAATCATATAATAACATAAATAATATATATATATATATATATATATAGGCACAGGACCTCATGAAATGTAAACAAAACAACATAAAGAACGACCTTTTATCAGTGGTTATATATATATATATATATATATATATAAATATATATATAAATTTAAGGAATGGAGAAAACGCATGCTATAACTGCATACTTTATTCCGACATATGTTTCGAAGAATTACAATTTATGCGATCCATAGGAATCGGCGATGTTAAAAATGTAAACTTCTCCTCAGGGAAATGCATGGGAATCATCTTAAACGTAAGACATTATGACCGAGTATGATAACTATAGTTGGATAATGTTATGACGTGATTAATTTGAAAAAACCGTTAGAGATTTGGACGCTACCAGATAGTAGGATGGACAACACATACATACAAATATATATACATACATACACACATAGTTATATACACATATACACATATATATACACACACAAAACCTAATCACACACACATATACATATGCATTCATATATATATATACACACATATATACATACATACACATATACACACATATACTTACAAACATACATACATACATACATCTACATATATATATATATATATATACATATATATACATACACATACACACATACATGCACATGTATACACAATTATATACACACACATAT
The DNA here is from genome assembly GCF_046866305.1 of Octopus bimaculoides. Lineage (NCBI taxonomy): Eukaryota > Metazoa > Mollusca > Cephalopoda > Octopoda > Octopodidae > Octopus > Octopus bimaculoides. Next base: position 3,436,265 of record NC_142933.1, on the reverse strand, counting down.
ACATCCAAATATACACATATATTTTTATATATATAAAAATACATTTACACAAATACGCACCCATACAAATTCACAAATACACTCATATATGAATATATAAAGAAACTTATGCATAAATATATCTGTGCACAAAAATGTACATACATCCAATAAAGCATACGTATATATATATTTTTTATATATTTCTTATAAGTGATAGTAATAGGAGTAAAAATAAGGATAAAAATAAAAATAATAATACCTAATACATAAATGTACACAAAAATTTATACAAACATATCTAGTTTATACAAAAACATGAATATATATGCACACAGACACACACACATTCTCCCACAAATATACGTGTATATATAAACACTTATACACGTATACTCATACGCACAATGTTAATCTTAATCTTCTAACATGTGAGGGAATTAATAACCTGTTTTACTAGAACTATTTGATGAACTCACATATTAAGGGTTAATATGATAGCTTTCTATAAAAACAATGATTGTTATTTAAATGCTGAAAATACATGTTTTTGCCAATGTTTACATCTGTAAGAATTTTCTATAAAGGTATTTACCAGGTAATTCTTTGAAAATAAAATAAAGTTCCGTAACACAAAGGGAACAAAATTTTCCACCCTTTTCATATGGTCTAGAAATAGAAAGAATTAGCCAGTCTAGTTTAAATTTAATGTTATTATCTTTAAGATCCCAAATTAGTTTGCTTAGGCTCGTGGTATTACGTTTGTTTCTATCTCTAAATGTCGAGAAATGGTTAGAAATTCTGGTGGATAATGGTGAAGAGGAAGATCCAACATAAAAGTGGATATTTGTAGGAGTACTAACTTGGCATTGGTAGACAGTATTTTTAAGTTTCGCATTATCGCTTAAAAAACTAATTCTTTTGGTATTAACTTCAGAATAATGATTTTGTTGTTGTGACTATAACTATTATGTATCGTGTTATTATTATTGTTCCCTATATTATTATTAGTGTTATTATTGTTATTTTGGTAAGTGTTAATAACGTCTGGCTCAATGTTATTACTGTTGGAACTCTCTAGTGGATGTAAAAGCCTCATATTGTGTGCAGATATTATCTGTGAAATGTTCCTCATGTTCGAGAAACCGAATCTAACCCTGTGTGTGTTTATGACTTGGGAGTAATGAGAATGTTTTGGAAAGTTCTTATTTATAGCATTTTGGAACTGGGATACCAAGTTTGATTTTACACTTTTGCTAAAATGAAGAATTACCCAGACATTTTTATTAGGTTCTGGTTTAGAATATTTGCCAGTATTATTTATAAATAGTCTTAGTTTATTATTATCATTGAGACAGGGTTTAATCTGAAGGTTATTTCCCCTATTTCGTGAAAAAATGTTAAGCTGGTTATTATCGTTACAGAATTTATGATGGAAGTGATAATTGTATTTTTTGTTATTGTTTAAATTAAAAACTATGTCATTATTACTATTGCTATTATTATTATTACTATTATTACTCAAATCGGTTTCGTAAGTGGAATATATATGATTAACTTTTTCTCTGTAACCTGCTTTTAATAAAGCTAAATTGTAAAACTCCGCCTCCTTATTGAAGATGTTTTCGTTCGTAGATAGATTGGATAGTCTAAGTGAGATATTTTTAACTAAATTTCTCGTTTGAATTTGGATGATTGCTGGATTTACTGATATATTTTAGGTTAGTGGAGGGTTTGTGATAAGGGGAAAATGTTTTTGTATGTAGATCTAGAGTGACGTCCAAGAAGTTAGCTATAGATGTTTCATCTTCAAATACCATACTAAGGCTCATTCTTCTAAAAAACCTAGCTAATCTATTTTTAACTTTTTGTATTTTTTGATTTGTGGTGTTCTCTAAGTATAATAAACAATCGTCTCTGTATAGACCACCCTTAACATTTGGGAATTGGTCTTCTAATTCATATAGAATGTATGCGCAGACTAAATCAGCTACTTGTGCTGAATCGGAACTTCCCATAGGGACATCAAATCCTTCTGGGGTGTCCTTACGTATCCATAGTTTTTTATTGAACTTAATTATAGAATTTCTTGCTGCTTTAATAACTTTAAATTCCTCTCTAGGCATACCCGCCTTCTTGTGAGCAAACCAAAGTGCTTTATTTAAAATAATGGGGTTAATTGATGAATAAATGTTAGATATGTCAAACTGGATAAATTTGGCGTTATGTTTGTATATGTGTAAATTTATGTGTATGTGTGCGTATATATATGTGTGTGTGTATGTATGTATATATATATCTATATATATATATATATATATATATATATATATATATATATACATACGCATAGATATGTATATATATATATATATATATACACATACGCATAGATATGTATATATATATATATATACATACGCATAGATATGTATATATATATATATATACATACGCATAGATATGTATATATATATATATATATATATATATACATACGCATAGATATGTATATATATATATACATACGCATAGATATGTATATATATATCTATATATACATACATATGCATAGATATGTATATATATATATATCTATATATATATATACATACATATGCATATATATATGTGCATACATATGCATATATATATATGTGCATACATATGCATATATATATGTGCATACATATGCATATATATATGTGCATACATATGCATATATATATGTGCATATGCATATATACATACATATATGTACATACTTACCTATATATGTATATACAATTGCATAAAAACGTGAAAAACTAGAACATAAAAAACACATGGAAAACGAACTTTTTGCAAACAACGAAAGAAACAAATAAAGAAACGAAACAGGTAGCACAAAGAACAATCCCTTCATCAGTTATCCCACGTTTTATCTACTGCGCGTTTCGAACGCTTTGGCCAAAACGCATCTTCATTAAAACAGTCGTTCCAGCAAAGCGAAGTAAATAAAATTTTAGATTAGCGGAGGGTTAAAGTTGTAATAAAAACAGGACAGTAAGAACAAAACAGTAAAAAAAAAACGCTAAGAGCTTTTAAGCCATAACGAGGTGAAATGGTGAACTCTGGAGAAACAAGCTCTGACAGGAGACGGGCAAAAATGTGTTGTTACTTGTAGCCCAAGGACAAGAAAGAAAGGTAGCTTCTGATCACGTCTGAGCAACGAGAGTCAAGGAGGAAGAGATAGGGAGAGATAGAGAATGGTGAATGGGGTATGTATATATAGATATACATATTAATAAAATACAGGGTAGCAAAGAAAATTTTAGAAATTTTATTTTACCACCAGTGGTCTAGCGAGGGTAAAAAAACAGTCAATAGACTATGTATTATTCATTTAAAATACAGAGATGCCTGTAATAGGACATCTAACCCGCTAGAAATAGCAGCAAGACTACATACCACAAAAAGTAGGGATAATTTCGAAAGGGAATGAAAAATAAAATCATTTACCGATCTATATTCTGTACCATGGTTTCAAGTCAATTTTAGTAAGATAAAAATTATATATCTCACAAAAGGTCGGACTATCCTCAGCAGAATGACCAGACAACATTCGAGATATGAGTCAAATAGCATGGTTCATATTCGAATATCTAATTTTCCAAATTTACCGCGTATTTGCGGTTTACCTAATTCGGCAGTAAATACACAAATGCCGATTATTAAATCAGAAATTAACCAAAAAAAATTTTAATCATTATTAATAAAATACAGGGTAGGAAAGAAAATTTTAGAAATTTTATTTTACCACCAGTGGTCTAGCAAGGGTAAAAAAAAAGTCAATAAACAATGTATTATTCATTTAATATACAGAGATGCCTGTAATAGGACATCTAACCCGCTAGAAATAGCAGCAAGACTACATACCACAAAAAGTAGGGATAATTTCGAAAGGGAATGAAAAATAAAAACATTTACAGATCTATATTCTGTACCATGGTTTCAAGTCAATTTTAGTAAGATAAAAATTATATATCTCACAAAAGGTCGGACTATCCTCAGCAGAATGACCAGACAACATTCGAGATATGAGTCAAATAGCATGGTTCATATTCGAATATCTAATTTTCCAAATTTACCGCGTATTTGCGGTTTACCTAATTCGGCAGTAAATACACAAATGCCGATTATTAAATCAGAAATTAACCAAAAAAAATTTTAATCATTATTAATAAAATACAGGGTAGGAAAGAAAATTTTAGAAATTTTATTTTACCACCAGTGGTCTAGCGAGGGTAAAAAAACAGTCAATAGACTATGTATTATTCATTTAAAATACACAGAGATGCCTGTAATAGGACATCTAACCCGCTAGAAATAGCAGCAAGACAACATACCACAAAAAGTAGGGATAATTTCGAAAGGGAATGAAAAATAAAAACATTTACCGGTCTATATTCTGTACCATGGTTTCAAGTCAGGTCCGACCTTTTGTGAGATATATAATTTTTATCTCACTAAAATTGACTTGAAACCATGGTACAGAATATAGATCGGTAAATGTTTTTTTTTTTCATTCCCTTTCGAAATTATCCCTACTTTTTGTGGTATGTAGTCTTGCTGCTATAGATATACATAGATAGATAGATTGATATAGTTCAAAACTCTTACAAAACCAAGAGAGAGAAAGGTGAGGAAACAACAAACCTGCTGTGTTTGCGATTAGATGAAATGGAAGTGTGTGGGTGCATTTGTTTCTAATTAGGTAATTGTCCAATATAATTGGCTGTAATAAGATCGATATAGATTTTCATCAATAATCCCGCTGAAGTTGAACCGGTTTAATAATTGCAAGGTCACCAAAATTAACAAATAATCTCTGTTGCATTTAAGCTTGAGCGAGTACAATCACATTTTTCCAGGGAAATAACTTGACGTTGTGGATGCTTTTGGCACATCCATGTGAAGTCGAAAACGTCGTTAGATGGAGGTTTTGACAAAGGGTGACACATTAGAATTATCAAGTATTTCATAAGTAAGTTGTTCGCTGCACAGATTACTATATCCACAGCTTCATTCTGGCACAACATAGAAGTGAACAATCTACCAGGAGCATATCGTGACAGTTCGCTTGTTAAACAGTTCGCACGACATTATAGAAATATCAAAATTAAAAGACTCCAGCCATTGTGTAGCGCACAGTTTTCTAGGCGCACCGGTTGTTTCTTTCACTGCTCCTTGTTGCGCAAGTTGATAGGTTCTCGAATTCCTATGGGTACAAAGCAATAAATGAGCAGGCTGTTATTTCAAATGAAAGCAAATTCTTCTCTTACGATAGGAAAATATAGAATGCAATCTACGTTACGTTTGTCTAAATATATTTTTATTTAATCATTTCCATCATCATCATCATCAGCAGCATTGTCATCATTACTATCATCATCATTACCACGATATTATAATTGTTGTTGTGGTGGTGGTTATTATTATTATTATTATTATTATTATTATCGTGGAGGCGCAATGGCCCAGTGGTTAGGGCAGTGGACTCGCGGTCATAGGATCGCCGTTTCGATTCCCAGGCCGGGCGTTGTGAGTGTTTATTGAGCGAAAACACCTAAAACTCCACGAGGCTCCGGCAGGGGATGGTGGCGAACCCTGCTGTACTCTTCCACCACAACTTTCTCTCACTCTTACTTCCTGTTTCTATTGTGCCTGTAATTCAAAGGGTCAGCCTTGTCACACTGTGTCACGCTGAATATCCCCGAAAACTACGTTAAGGGTACGCGTGTCTGTGGAGTGCTCAGCCACTTGCACGTTAATTTCACGAGCAGGCTTGTTCCATTGATTGGATCAACTGGAACACTCGACAGAGTGCCAACTATTATCATCATCATTATCATTATTATTATTATTATTATTATTATTATTATGCTTGAGTGACAGAGCGGTGCATGCCATCAAAGTGACACTGGAGTATAAATATAGGAAGCCCAATATACCCATCATGACTACCCGTCTGACAGTACATCAGGCACATGCATCACAACCTTATGTGCGCAACATAGTGATCTCTTATCAAGATAAATAGCGCATGACCTCGCAGGTGGGGCCCAGTTAGAATTTTCTTCAGATCGAGTAGCCCATCCCACTCAAAAGGTCTCTGAATAAGGGTTCTTTGTTATTATCATCATCATTATTATTATTATTATTTATTATCATTATTATTTACGTTTAGTCTGTATGATTGTCACAACCATTCACCGAGACGTACCCTGCCTCCTAGGGCGAGTAAATGACAAAAGATGTTACAGTATGACTAAAAGCTTGGTTGGGGGTTCTCGCGTGGCAGGAGCCGTAGAGAAATATCTTTATGTAATATGCTACAGACATTTAAGTTGACAGAGTTTTTCTAGGGATGTGGGGAAGTACTTCTCGGCAAAATCTTTTGGCTTTCTCTGAGACATGGTTCTCCTGAGATATTATCTAGATGCTTCTGACATCCCTTTCTTATCATACCTAGGACACCCACAATAACCGGAACAGTTCTCGTTTTAAGATGCCAGATCTTTTGTATTTCAATTTCCAGGTCCTTATATTTACTTAGTGTGTCAAATTTCTTGAGAGATAAATTTTTATATCTATTAGTCTACAAATATTTTCTTCTCTGTCTTTAATGACTACGTCTGGTCGATTTGCCTGTACCGTTCAGTCGGTATTGACTGGAAAATCCCAGATGATAGTGACGTTTCTACCTTGAACAATTTGCTCCGGGTGATGTTCATACCAGCATGCAGGAGTGCTGACTTCGTAGTGTTTACATATTTTCCATTGTCAATACTGTCCCAACCAATCGAGGCGATTTTTGTATTCATTTGGTGTCATCACATGACATGCCGCGACGAGATGGTTTATTGTTTCATCAAATTAATCGCATTTTGGGTCAGAACCGTTTTGAAGAACGTTAGCCTGGTAGTTTTTGGTAAGCAATCTTGGATGTTGTGCCGCCAATATGAAACCTTCGGTCTCTGCTTTCAGTCCTGAGCTTCTCAGCATCTGATAAGTTGTTGCTTAAGTCTGCAGTAGCATTTCGTCTTCGAAGTATACACTATCCATGCAGAAGCTTCTCGCTCCACCGCTCCTCACTTTGTTTCTGCCCGTTGTTTTTTTGCAGTCTGTTTGATCTATCTTGCTTGTTTGGTGGCAGTGGTTTCAGGTTCTTCATCTAATACAGGGTTAATGCCAAGTTACATTGCGAATCTACAAGCTTCCTTGACAATAAAACATGATTTCTTGCTGCTTTCGTGTTTGCACTCAATTCGCAGCGTCCAATTCTCTGTCTTAGATACATACGTGTTCATTGCTATTGTGAAGGTCTTACAGCTCATTTCTACCTGCATCATTCCCCCCCCCATTACTTCTAGGTAGGTACAGATAATCAAGGTCTGTCTTGGGGTAGCGCATGTTCTTAGATGTTAGTAGTATTTTGCCTTCCTGTCCAGACGTTGGAGTTCTGTAAGATTCCAGTAAATGAAGATAAAATTGTATTGCTCTACTGGAATTGCCAGGGTGTTAATGGCTTCGATGCGATTTTTGGAGTTGAGTTCAGCTTTGAGTAGGAGTCGCTTCCTTCTCTTATACTCCTTTCGTATTTTTCCTTCAGAGTAACATGTTGTATACCGTCTCCTTCGTTTATCCCCAGGTATTTATAGCTACCTTGTGGGTCTCTCTCTAATTTAATGGAAGCTGCTTACTCTTTTAAAGTTGCTTTATCACACTTATCAAGACCACATCCCGATGCCTTATGACCGATTGTCCGACAGGAAGCACCTCAGTCATTACTACAGTGCAATAATTATTCACTCTGTGGCTTTTTCTTAGTGCGTTTCGATGACATTGAACTCTTTAACAGTTGTTAACAGCCCTACTCGCTCTAACTAGTTCTTCCTCATTTCTAGCAAACAGCTTCACTTCGTTCATATAAAACAGATGGTTTACTATATTATACATTTTGGACCCATACCTGGTGTTACTCAGTTCGTTTTAGAGTGGGATCAGTGCCATGCAAAAGAGTAATGGGGAGAGGTAGTCACCTTATTAACATTATTAATATCATCATCATCATTATTATTATTATTATTTTTATTATTATTATTATTATTTATTGTTTGTTTTTGCACAGCTTCTAATGCTGGAGATGTACTACCGTGCCAGCAGTTCACTACCAGTGAAATAAGGTAAGACGCCCCTTATTATTTATTATTATTATTTTATTATTATTATTATTATTATTATCTCTTTATCACAAGTTCTTTTGGGAGCTCCTGAAGTTTTGCACGTGTAGCGGGCTTGCAGCCTACAGTACCATGCTACTTGTTCTTTTCAGCTTTCTAATACTTTTCTGATTATTCTGGTTGTGCCAAGGAGGCAAACCTTTTGTAGCAGTTCTACTGGACATTCCATTCCAATTTCCTTTATATTCCTCTTGATGCCCTCTAATACTTTTCCCAAGGACCCAACAATAATTAGCACTCTCTTCACTTTCTTCATTTTCCATAGCTGTGCTATTTCTTACTATCTTTTCGCCTGCCTTCTTGACTATTCCTTGGTCAAAGGGGCATGTAACATCAACTATATAGTATATGTAGTGCACTTTGTCCACAACCACTAGGCGCGGTTTGTCATGCTCTAGCACCTGATCTGTTTGGTTTGGGAAATCCCAGAGGAATTTGCTAGTCTTCGACTCTGCGGTATTTTTTCATACCAGGTTTTGCCTCTCCCTAACCCCCACTGTTCGCACAGTTTCCTATGTTGCACTTTCGCTACCTGGTGTTGCCACAACTTGTAGTGGTTTTGGGCAAGTCTAGGGTATTCAATCGGGATACGAGCAATAGTTTTATCCACACGCGTTCAGCGTCTGCACGTGGACGATGGACTCCATGCATTGTTAGGAGCTTTCTTGACTTCCTGCCCATCTCTTTTAGCTCCTCCTTTGTCCACTTCAGGATTCCAGCACCATACATAACTACTGCGGCTGCGCGCGATTTTGTTGCCGAAATTATATTTCTGTCTATCAGCTTTGAAGCCAATATTTTTTTCCCTCGCCGAAGATACTCTCTTTTTGTATTTATTATTATTATTATTATTATTATTATTATTATTATTATTATTATTATTATCATCATCGTTAATATTCTTCTTCTTCTTCTTCTTCTTATTATTATTATTATTATTATTATTATTATTATTATTATTATCATCATCATTTTATTACGCATGAATGCATCCAACGAAGTGCTGACACGATGTTAACTTGTAGGGTTTCCGTATCTCATGGGAAGAAGCGATAAATCATCATGAGATGCGTGAGTTCGTTCGGGTCTTACAACAGCATGGATTACACTCAAGGCACAAAGAATCGAAGCTGAAGCATTAAGCAAGCCACAGAGTGGATATCTATTGTACTGTAGTAATGATTGGATTGTTTCCTGTCGGACAACCGGTTGTGAGGCATAGACGTCAACGTAACATTTTCCCTTTTAACGCTCTTCAAAGGGCTACAAACACTTTTATATAATCGATAGTACATATGACATGGTAATATGAAACTGAATAATTTTTTTTATGAACGCAAATGCATATTTTGAGGAAACAAATAATCCACTATAATTTAGTTGTGTCTCAGTGATAGCATTTGAAATACACTGTACTCTCCATAAGAGGAAATACTGAATTAGGTATTTTTAGAAGCTCACTTCAAAAATGAAAATAGAAAGTCACTACTTGAATAAATTTTAATATTAGTTTGGTCGATCAATTTGTTGTATTTAGACTGCAGACCAGAATGCACTGTGAACTTTTAGCAGCTGTTCCAGCTTATATATATTATCATTTATTCAATGCAGATCGTCCATATGGTTTACAACATGTCAGAATTGCTCCAAGCTGAAATATTTTCTTTCCCTCAAAAGGAAACCAAGGAGGTCGGGCGCCATGTTTATTATCAGCGTAAAAATCCAAGAGTTTACACAACATATGGATGCATGTGATAGCTGTATGACATGCTCTCAAAGTTAGATAGTGATAACAATTGAATAGATTATCGATATTTTAGAAAAATGAATATTCTTTGCCATTTCTTTCTTCTTTTTCCGATAATATATATGACAGAAATATCTGTATTAAAAAGATTTCGGAAGCCGAAATATATATGCAGGTGGTGAACAAAACTTTTTGAAATTCTACACGCTTAGAGGTTTTCTAATTTTTATAAGATGAAAATTGAGTATGCACATATGTCTGTCTGTCTGCTTGCCTGTCTATCTATCTATCTAATTTTTATAAGATGAAAATTGAGTATGCACATATGTCTGTCTGTCTGCTTGCCTGTCTATCTATCTATCTATCTATCTGCCTGCCTGTCTGTCTGTCTGTCTATTTATCTATATATCTATCTATTTATCTATCTGTCTACCTAAATCTCCTTTATACAGTATATAATGTAGTAGTGGCATCTCCGTACGTATAAAATTGACAGGATGGTCACGTCTGGAATATCCTTGATCATAGATTTACTCAAAATTATACAAAACAACGATATTTCATTATAGAATGTGCTTCAGTGAAATTTATTCCAACATTGCTGACATTGAAGTATTTTTTGTTTCGTAAATATACAGACACAATCTCTTATCAATTCTTCATCGTGAATATCGAGAGAAAAGCAGTAACTTTCAAATTTTATACACCCTCTCTACTGGCAAATGTTTGCTTTATTTAGCTAACATTTGTACTAAATCATACGACATTAAAGAGTGTCACACCAACAAACAAATACTTTTTGCATAGCTTTAACAGATGGTAAGTATTAGCAATTATACATTCACATATGAGTGTATGCATTTATGTATGTATGTATATATATATGTATGTTTATGTATGAATATATATGTAACAATGTTGGTATATATACATATAATTAGCTGTATATGTATATGTGTATACATATCTCTCTCTCTTTCTCTCTCTCCATCTCTCTCTCTCTCTCTCTCTCTCTCTCTCTCTGTACACACACACACACACACATATTTATATATAGATATATATCCAACAATATGTTGAATACTGACTTAAGCCACGTTTATTCTAGTTATTAAAAGGAATGAATAATACATGATCGTCTGCGTGTGTACGTGCAAGTGTGTATGCTTGCGTGCATATTCGTTCATATGCGGTTAGCCGTTAGCTATGGAGGAAAAAAGTTGTAGGAGGTGTGATCTATTAGACTATCAGACGACGTTATAATCAAATGCCTAAGAGGACAGCTACTCTACAGTAAAGATTGCTGTACATTATTAGAAAACTTGTTTAAGATTAGGTGAGTCCAGGATGTGGAAACGGTTTGCAATGCAAATGATTGAATCATTTTTATTTTGAGAAAATATCTCCTTAGAATTTAAGGAAGCAGCATACACAGGATTCTACAGAAAGGAATTTGTAGCAAAACAATAGCCTCAAATATTGCGCAACAAGTGAACTACACCGTCCTTACATATAGCTTTAAGGCTAATAAGTCTCCTCTCTCGAAAAAATAGTATTCAGTCATTCCCTCTGTTGATTTATTTATGCTAATGAAAAATATAGAATTTTGGAGAAATGCCAATAGCTTCCAGAGATAAGGAACGTCAATTATTCTAAATTTGAAAATCAGTAATATATTATTTCTGCAGTCAAACAAGATAAAACAAATAAACGGCCTTACAACTGCGATAAACCCATCTAATATAAATTTATTCTGGAATTAACAGCTACGTAAGCAAATGGAATAAATTGTATTACAGTGACAATCATCCAAGAGATAATATAACTGATCTCCAAAAATTAATGGTAATACCAAACCGATAATCCAAAAATGGTATTTCAACTTTAGAAAAAAGTATAAGGATAATTTTCCGCATAACAATGATGTTCGTTTGATAAATCTCTACCACCAAAACAAAACTGCCTTAATTAAATATCTTCTGAATAGTATACATCTAACTCTGATTATACCTATTGTTTTATACAGTAAATATTGTCGCTGTTATACAAAGGCAAAGCTTTACTAAAATTGAGATGCTTTTGTTCTTTATTTACCTATTTTGGAATCTGTTCTACATGTACCCTAAATTTCCGTAAACAAGTTAAAATCACACAAATTTATATAATTGTCTTAGGAAAATTTATTTTGTGCTGTGAAGAAGTTATCCAGATAAAAGAAAAACATCAAAGATACTGCTTAACATTTACATGGCGGTCAATGACGCCAAAGAATTCTGTTATATCATGAGGTTATACTACTTGACAAAAGTGACATCTTAATTCCCCTAATTTTGAAGAGGAATGTCACAAAGATAATGATAGGGAAAAAAATCTCCACATTTACTCTGACACATTTCAGAAACGTTTACGTCATATTTTGAATGAACTGTGGTTCTAAATTGCCTTAGCTACAAACGCTTAAACTAGATGTTTAGACACAATTCTATTTTTATATTTTAAGTGAATGACTGAATCTGAATGGTTTCAACCATCCAGATAATATTCCTTGTTTCTATAGGCACATGGAGGGGAGGGAGCCAGTCGATTACACCGACCACAGTGCGTGAATGGTATTTATTTCATCGACTCCGAAAGAAGGAAAGGCAGAGCTGACCTTGGCGAGATTTGAACTCAAACATAAGTATGGATGAAATGCCGCTAAGCATTTTGCCCGGTCTGCTAACGATTCTGCCAGGTCACCGCCTTAACCATCCAGATAGTATTAAAAATGATTTAGCTACAATCATTTAAATAAACCTATCCAAAGTTATTGTAAATGAAAAAACTTTCAATGGCCCTTATAATTATTGCGATGACGCCCTTATCCTTTTCAGTGTTCAATATAAAATAGAGTGCGTAGAAAAAAGAACCCCAAATTCAAATAGATATATGGTATAATCCACCTTAGAATCAAGCGTTAGTCACACCAGTTGGGAAAATTATAACCAAATATATCCAATCACAATTCTTATATCATGTCAAAGAAATGTTTGTTTAAATATTGTCCTTCATTGCACAAATCTTTGTACAAAGCCTACGGACTTATTACCAATCTAAACTAAACATGGCTACACTAAACTTCAATACTGTGTGTTGCAATAACCGAAATAATTGTTTATTGAACTTCAGTGTAAACTGATGTTAAAGCATAAAGTGCCTAGCTTCCATGTACAACAGTGAGATTTGAAATTCTCTCTACGAAAACACTTCTTAATCGGCACCTGAATGTATTTCCTCTTGCGAATGCATAACTTATAAAGCGTTTCATCATTTCAGACGTTTCTCAACACTCTCTAACAGATATTAATTTAATATAATTCCCTAACAGGTAATAATCTAATATCAAACCACAAAAACCTACCAACTTCAAGCGACAATTCATCGACCATATCTCTTTGAGCACTTTATTCTCTCTAACTCCACAAATTGAAATTTCCATTTGATATCTTCCATTCCATCTGTTGCATACTGATATAATTCACCTCCAATTCTCACTTATTTGAAAATGTTACCAATGTGCTAAATATTTATGACTTTGATCACGTTTATCCTTTAAATTTACAAATTTTAATTTTACAGTAGATCACCAATATAATATCACTGTGTTACTGTTATAAATATATAACACTTGCTTGTACTTCTCACTTATTTGAACATTGTTCTAAAAATCCATCACCTATTGCTTGTTTAGAATTTCATTATATTTGAATTCTATTTCAACATATAAATTCAAGTTAACCTAAATATTACATTACCATTTTCTAGAGTATATTCTACAACAGTGCAAATAATATGTTGTGTTCTCTCAATACTTTATGTAGCAACATTACTTCATAGAATAACACATCCCGCCTTTGATCAAATGATCCCTGCATTAAGGCCTCGTCCTGCTTCAATTTTAATCCAATATCCTGTTAGATTTACGAGCAATTTCAAAATCTAACACATGAGGACACATTATTATATTGAACCTTACAATACTTATTATTAGAATCATCATTCAATCAAGTCGACATTATATAAATATATTTCATTCTTGAGAATAATTTCCTTCAGTCTCTACTTTGACTCTCCCAATGTTGTCACCTTGTAAAATAAAACAACATAAAGCCATAATAATTTATAATATACTCCACTATACAAACATAAGAAAACTTATAAACTCTCCTACGTTTTATATTACACAACCAATTAGAACATTATAATATCAGCATAATCTACTTTTAGTTAGACGGCATCTTGTGATTTTTAATGAGAGTAAAACGTTTAGACCTGAAACCGAATCTTGAAAATCGAACAGTCATATCGTTCGAGAACCATTTTATTTAACTGAGAAAGCTTGTAATATTCATTTTCATTTAGTTCTTAATTGGTCGTCTTATTTATCACTTATCTGCGACCTAATTATTGACCTTGTGCCACAGCTACCATCTGAATTTAATTAAGGCAAATGTTATCTGTAATATTAGACCGTCCATAGAATAACGTCGATATATGTTCTAAATGCGAGCGCTCTGAGACTAAATTGTTACGTATATCCGAGTTTGTGATTTATTCAGCAATTACGCGCGAATTGAATGGGAGATAAATGAATTTCTTGAATAAGTGAATCCACGTCATGAAAATGTAGCCCTCTTTAACTCTCTCTTTTTCTCTCTCTCTCTTTCTCTCTCTTTCTCTCTCTCTTTCTCTCTCTCTTTCTCTCTCTTTTTCTCTCTCTCTTTCTCTCTCTTTCTCTCTCTCTCTTTCTCTCTCTCTCTCTTTCTCTCTCTCTCTCTTTCTCTCTCTCTCTTTCTCTCTCTCTCTCTCTCTCTCTCTCTCTCGCTCGCTCGCTCGCTCTCTCTCTCTCTCCCCCCTCTCTCTCTCTCTCCCCCCCCCTCTCTCTCTCCCTCTCTCTCTCTCTCTCTCTCTCTCTGTATATATATATATATATATATATATAGATGTCGGCTCTTCCTATAATTGCGAAGCAGAATTCGCAAAGCGTTGTACATATATATATATATATTTATATATATATAAGAATAGTTAATTAATAAATTATCATTTGTCAATTGAAAAATTGACAAACATCCCTTACAGCTGTTTCAATTCAGGCTTTCAGAAAATTAATTTAATTCAAGATTATTTAACAGTCGAATCTTTTCAGAGATAGATGTAGTTATACAAATAAGTGTTTAATTTCCTCTTATTGAGTAAACGGCTGCAAACCGTTAACTGAATTATTTCTATTCTCATCTTATCAATATAATACAAACAATATATATAAACCACGGTTTATATATATTGTTCAATACATTTGTATAGGCAATTCACCAATACTTTCATAGGATTTTGGTATCCCTGAACGAGATTTGTAACCTTTAATTGTGTTTATATATATATATATATATATATATATATATATATATATATATAATATATATATATATATATATATATATATATATAATATATATATATATATATATATATATATATATATATATATATATATATATATATATAGTTCTACCCATACAACACACCTAGTAGTTCTCAAGAGGTTTGAACTTGAATAAGTAGAGGAGTATGTGTAAGTATAATCAAGTTAGGCATGTCAATATCCAAACAATATTAAATATATTAGATACAAGAAATGTATATGCTTACATACATAATGGTCCGAATTACACAGAATAGAAACGATATCAAAAATTAAGCGGGTTTAAACCCCTTTAATTATTGATATCATTTCTATTCTGTGTAATTCGGACCATTTTGTATGTAAGCATATAAACATTTGTATTAAACGTATTCAATATTTTTTGTATATCGACCAACCTAAATTTCTTATCCTTACATTTACTCATATGTATGTATGTATACCTATATGTATATATACATGTATATGTATGTATATATTATTGTGGGTCTGAGGGTTGTGTGTACATGCACAATACATACCCAGGCAATGGTCCACGTAACATTGGTTTGGAGTCTACAGACTGAGATAAAAAAATATTACTTATTAAAAATGAAACAAATATAGGCGAAATCTTGTATAAAATATTTAATTATATCTTAACGTGCATTTTATTAATTAATTATTATCAGTTTTATACCATAAAATGTAGGATCTAATTACATTGCAAATCGACAAAGATGTGTTATCACCTCCGTAAATTTATAGAACGAGAAACCGTGCTGTCGTCCCTGGACATACAAGAGATGACTTGCGGGAAGAGCAACGATAAAGTTGCGCACGAGAGTTATGCGTCTAATTACTTGAGACCAAAAGCTCCTGGTTATTTCATGGCCGTATAACAAATGTGAAAAAAGAAAAAGACATTCTTAGAAAGGGAGGAAGACAGAGATAGAAATTGACGGCGAGCTGGCAGAAACGTTAGCACGCCGGGCGAAATGCTTGGCGGTATTTCGTCTGTCGTTACGTTCTGAGTTCAAATTCCGCCGAAGTCGACTTTGCTTTTCATCCTTTCGATGTCGATTAAATAAGTACCAGTTACACACTGGGGTCTATATAATCTACTTAATACGTTTCTCTGTATTTGTTTGTCCCCTCTGTGTGTAGCCCCTTGTGGGTAGTAATAAATAAGAAATTGAGGTAAACTTGGAAGGACGGACCGTATGGAAGAGTAAATACGATTTGACTAAACGAGCACACTGCTAGACAAGCAGATAGAGAAGAAACATACATATGCATACATACATATACATATATATATATATATATACATGCAAACACACACACACACACACACACACATATATAAATGTAGATATAGATAGAGAGACAGAAAAACAGAGTGAGAGAGAGAAGCGGGGAAGGAGATATAGATATAAGAATATATATTTTAGATAAATAGATAGATAGCTGAATAGATAGATAGATAGATAATAGATAGATAGATAGCGTGTCTGAAACACCGTTCATTTATGTACACACAGCTTTCTCCGGCTGTTGTAGTTTAATTCTAGAAAGTGATGGTAATTTTCGAATGACTGAATATCCTGTCCGACACAACGCTGTAAGGACATTCTTCTTCGAAGCATGTCCTTGCATTGTTCTGTGCGCCTTCATCTGTTACAATTTATTCAATTCACAACGTATATCTCGCAAAATTAGGAAATGCTTGATGAGCGTCTGAAGGGCCAACCAGGCTACCATCTCCACTTCTTTACTCACCTCTTCTGATGTGATTTATTGAATACGATCTGGACATTCGGACCGATATATAGAAAGAGTGATAAATGCAAGAATAGTTTGTAAGATATATGAGTCTTTAATAAGATTCAGAAGTGCATTTCAATGCCGTGTGACTTTCATTAGTGTATTGCTATACATACTCTACTCGATACTGTTTTCTTCGCGTCATTCTCTAATTCCCTTTTTCTCCCATTCACCGTTTTCTATCTGTCTATCTCTCCTTTCTTTCTCTTTGTCTCTCTCTTTCTCTCTCTCTCTCTCGTTGCTCACACGTGGCCATAGTCCATCTTTCTTTTCCTCACGTGACCATCTTTCTTTTCCTCACGTGACCATCTTTCTTTTCCCCCGGGACGTCCTAGGGACTGGACGTCTTCTATCTCTCTCTTCTATCTTTTCTCTTTTCTCAGAAAATATTTCTCCCAGTGCTCGCTATTTTACCCTCGTTTTGGTCTAACAACCCTCCATGTTTGTTTTTGTTCGGTTTCCATATATGTTCCCAAATTTGACCCTTCATAAATCCCAAATTTTATTTTCGTATTTATGGAAACAACTGTCTTCAAAGACTCATAATGTCTTTGAGTGCTCGAAGTGGAGAGTAGAGAGACGCCCGACAACTGATAAATGGTCGTTCTTCGCGTTAATGTTCCTGCCTTCCATTATTCTGTCGCTTTTTTGCGTATTTAACTCATTTGTTTTCGTATTTCATGTTGTTTACTGTTGGTGACGTCCTGTACACATATATGCATATATATATATATATATATATATATATATATATATATATATATTTACACGCACACACACACACACATATATATACACATACATACATACATATATATATTTAAACGTACACACTGATGTGCAGATTTGTATGTTTTATGTATGTATTCTCATGCATAGAGTTACATATCTAGACATGCTCATATATAATTAAAAGATAACTTCTGGAAAGTTTTACAAATATTCACAGTTCCAGTATTGGATTGGATGTGTAGCCTCCGAATTTTTGGTTTTGAGAATCCTAATTTCTCAAGATTGGTATTTAGGCAGTGTTTTACACATCCCAGGGCCCCAATAATTTCAGGTGTAAACATGAACTTGTAATCTGGAGAGAGTAACTGCAGATTTCTCAATAATTCAGTGCAGGTGTTCTCTTTTTCACTGATCTTCAGCTTTGTTAACATCCACTGGGCAGCTGATTTCCACAACTGTACAGTTTCTCTTCTCTATCCCAAATCATTATATCAGGTCTGTTGTGCTTACATTCTATTGAGGTCTTCACTGGTGCATTCTACCAGTATTCCACACCATAACCCTTCTCTTCTTCACTTTTGCCTGACCCCACTTTCAAGACTGTTGTCCACTGTGGTCTCCCCACACGAAACAAAGTATCATGAAAATTGAAGCGCCTCAAAGGTGAATTACGAAAAAAGATAGATGGCATGACAGGCCTTGATTATTGGGGTCGACTAAAAAAGCTCAATCTTTATTCCCTCCAGCGCTACAGCATCTGCATGATGTGGAAAATATTCTATCAGCATTGCCCAAATGATGTTGGCATCGCCTTTAAGATACACCCATGACTTGGACCCTCTACTATCCGCCCATAACATAAATCATACTCGTATCACATAACAACAATACGGCACAATTATTTCACTTCAATTGGCCCCGTTCTCTTTAACATTACACCAAAACACATTAAAGTAGAAACAGAACCCATAAAGTTAAAGAAGGCTAACCCACAGACAGAATTTCGCACACACACACACACACACACATACACACACACACACATATATATATATATATATATATATATATATATATATATATATATATATATAAATGTATACATGGAGTAAGATATACTAGAAAGAAGGATATGGCAAAAAGTGGCAAATATTATGTAATATAACCCCTTGTCTGCTTCACTTGGGTCATCATATTTGCCATTGTAGCCTTGAAGGTACAAGGAATTCAGAAGGAATACGAAAAAGTCTTGATACTATCATAGAAAAAATAAATAAAAGTGTAACAGATATAAAGTGCGTGTGTGCTTGTGTGCATGTATATATATATATATATATATATATATATATATATATATATATATATATATAAAACTGCATATACACATATATTCATATATCGTAAACAACATCTCTTATGAATACGTTCCACATTTACATGCATTTATTCATATATATATATACATATATATATTCATATATTTATATACATATACATATATACGTATGCACATATTTATATATACATATGTATGTGTATGTGTGTATGTATATGCATATATATATATATATATATATATATATATATATATATAGCCAGCAACATATGGTGATGCCAGTGATGTCAATATGAAGCTATTATCTGATAGTCTTCGCAAGTGAGTTCCATATTTCTCAGTGGTACGTAGATACTTGTTAAGCGTTCCCCACATGACTTCTCTAAATTGACAACTTTCTTCCTCTTCCTTTACTTTTTAATATTCAGTACAGCTTGGGTGGGTAAACTCTTCTTTGCAAAACTGTCAGCACAATATGGAGTCAATTACTTTCACGAACACATGCTTGCTAACCAAACACATGCACACTCTACATCGCACGCATACATGTACATGTACAAAATTTCATCACACATGCATGAAGAGAAAGAACGACAGACACATACTTGTGTTCTGTACCCAAACACATGTAAACTGACATTTCATAAAAAAACTTGCACATGGCATTATTATCTTTTCCCCCGTCCCCTGCACTTCTGTCTTATCCCTTCATCTCTGTAGTTTCCTCCTCCTATTTGTTTACATTTCCTTGTCGTTTTCGTTATTATTAATATCTTTATAATTAAGAGTGAGTTTCTTTGATTGGTAACATCATTATGTTAATGAGCTAAATGACAAGCTCTCTGTGCACAGTACTACATCATTTTGTTCAGGGTTTAATGTTACACTTGGAAATTTACAGTAATATTAAAATCATTAGATGCTCTCGAGGATTGGTAAAATGATTACTAAGGGAATACTGCAATCGCTAAGACTGAGAGTGACATCCATGTTTGGGTACACGAGCCTTCATCGCACAGGTCAAAACTTTGAGGTTAATATGAACCTGTTCCTGTAAAAGTATTATGAATACGCACTGCAGAGAAAGAAGCGAGCAACACCTCAGTTTAAAGTTAAACTGAATAATTTTATTACTCAACATAAACAAATATATTTCTCTCACCTTCTCTCTCTCCCCCCCTTTCTCTCACTTTCTCTCTCTCTCTTTCCCTTTCTCTCACTTTCTTTCTCTCTTTCCCATTCTCTCTCTCTTTTTCCCTTTCTCTCACTTTCTCTCTCTCTCTCTCTCTTTCCCATTCCCTCTCTCTCTCTTTATATATATTTCGAATGTTTTAATTAATATTATATATATATATACCATTGGTTCTTAATTCATCTCCGAAGAGCGGAATTACTGATAGTATGCTGATCTTTTGATCACATTGTGATTATAGTAATATCCGCGAAACGATCGTCAGATGTTTAATTCTTTAAATTTTAGGTTTTTTTAATATTTTAGACTTTACAATATTCATGCTTAATTACGCATAAATTTTTATACGCATTTATATTCACATGTATCTTTATCTACATTCATATTTTTATACATATTTATATTTATATTTCGTATATTTATATTTTAAATTTTATATTTATTATATTACCATGTCATATTGGATATATATCTTTCGAAATATTAAGTATTGATTTCCTGAGAATATTATTGATAAGTTTATGAATTTATTAATAATATAAAAACACATATATATATTTATTTGCTCAAAATAATAGAGCACTCAATATAAGTTCAGTTACATATTCTTTTAGAATATTACTTATAAAAGTTATATATTAGAGAAGGGAAGATAAACAGACACATTGACGGACGTGCAGACAGGCAGACATACACACAAACAGATAGATAGATAGACAGATAGAAAGATAGCTAGAGAGGGAGAGAGCGAGAATCAGACATATAGACTGATATGTAGAGAGGGAGAAACAGATAAGTGCGGTAAATGTGAAAATACCTGACATAGTTTGTATTATAATATCGTTTAATAAAACAGAATATTAATCTCGCCATTGGAGTGTCATTGAACTGCGCTCTTCAGGAGAGCAAGGTCTCAATTCGATTTGAAGGCAGTTTTATTTCCGTTAGTGTGACCGTGTCATTTCGTGTACCTGTTCAATGTTAATTTTCTGT
>NC_142933.1:3384731-3409731 GCF_046866305.1 Octopus bimaculoides | reverse complement strand
CCATCATAGCTGGAGAGAACTGCCGGTTGCACGATTAGGGTCGCGTGTGAGAGAAGCACTACAGAGTGTTGGCCTCACCGCGCAGCTCCCTGGGATACATCAATTAGCATAAATATCTCCATATTGAGAGGCTTATTAACTGCAAGTACATGACTCCTACTGTTTAAAATGTAATACAATCACCCCCATAGTTTTCAAGGAAATCTACGGTTACACAATTTGTGACATCATTCATTCATTGAACAACTTGATCAAAAATTTGTAAATTTAGTGTTATATCACACCCACATTTAAATAGCTGGGCAGTTTCTTCAATATCAAGGCGTAATATTGAAGCAGTTGTGTAAGGAAGATCCTTCCTGGACAGGAGATATGCTGCAAGACAGAGAATAAAGCATTTCCCTTTGTGAATGCGATCAATCTTATGACAATGTGTTCCATGAATTTGTTGACGTATGAAGTGAGAAATAGATCAGAAATATCTATCATTTGCTCCGTTTCCCCGTTTATAGAAACGGCATAATGGATCTCTGTTTAATTTTATAAGAAACAGGCCGCATGAAAGAAAATTCTGGAAATGTATATGCGGTGTTTATTTCCGGATCTTTCTTGCTTATCTTTAAAAGAATGCTTGGAAAAACATCAGTTCAAACTCGTCTTATCAATGTTTGACATAACATCTCCCAGTTTTGTATCGCTCTTTCGATGGTTGCATCAAGCGTGTGTAATCTACACTGTTGAACAACTTATTATTATTATTATTATTATTATTATTATTATTATTATTATTAAAGCGGCGAGCTGGCAGAATCGTTAGCACGCCGGGCTGAATACTTAGCGGTATTTCACACGTTTCTACGTCCTGAGTTCAAATGCCGCCGAGGTCGACTTTACCATTCATCCTTTCGGATCCCATAAATTAAGTACCAGTGAAAATATTGGGGGTCGATGTAATCAACTAGTTCCCTCCCCATAAATTTGAGACGTTGTGCCTCCAGTAGACAGAATTTTTATTAATAGTAAGGCGGCGAGCTGGCGAAATCGTTAGCACACCGGACACAATGCTTAGTGGCGTTTCGTCCGTCTTTATGTTCTGATTCCAAATTCGACCGAGGTCAACTTTGCTTGTCTTTTTTTTTCAGGTTGATAAAATAATTACTATTTGAGCTCTGGAGTCAGCGTAATTGACTTACCCTCTTCCGACAAATTGCTAGTCTTGTGTCAAAATTTTAAACTATTACAGGCAGCAAGCTGGCAGAATAATTATCACGCCGTACAAAATGCTTAGAGGCATTTCGTCCGTCTTTATGTTCTGCGTTCAAATTCCATCAAGGTTGACTTTGCCATTCATTCTTTCTTTCGGGGTCGATAAAATAAGCACCAGTTAAGCACTGCGGTTGATGAATTTGGCTTACACCCAAAATTACTGGCCTTATGCGAAAATCTGTGCTCGGAGAATAATTTACCGAAAGAAATTACAGCAGATGATATAACTGGAACGGATAAAATGATCAAACGTTTTATCGTCTACGTAAGAAGGGAAGTAAGCCTCAAAGCAAACCGTAAAAGACGTAATTTAGAAAATGGGCCTCGATGGAAAAGAAGAATAAATCAATCAATGAACGACCAATGAAAATATATGAACACCTTGATAAGAATTTTAAAAAGGGCGAAATCAGAAAGAAGATGAAATATCAGGAACTAAAACGTAGATTCAGGATAAAGAAAAAAGGGAGTTAAATGTAGTCTTTGGAGAACTGGAACAAAGATTGCAGGCTAAAGAGGCGAAGATGAAGAGATATGACCATAGAATTGAAAAATATAAAATCAGCAGATTGTTCCAACAGGACCAGAATAGTTTCAACAAGATCAGCAGTTGAATGGAAAGGTTAAAAGCATTGAGAGACTGGACATTGATAAAAGTAGAAGGTTTTGGAGAAATATCTAGGATCATGGAAGAAATCAGATGAAAGATGCTGAATGGTTGAAGATGTTAAGATGGGAGAAAAATGAAGTGAAAAGAACAATATGAGAATAACAAGTGAAATTATGGCCGAGAAAACGACAAAGGCTCCCGACTGGAAAGGCTCAGGCCCAGATGGTGTGCAAGGGTACTGGATGAAAAACGTCCTTGCTTTACACGAAAGAATGGCTTCGCAAATGGGAAAAGGATCAACAACGAGGTGAAAATCTCAAAGTGGATGACTAAAGGTAAAACGATTCTTTGCCAAAAGGATCTCAGTAGAAGTAATGCCCTGGAGAATTACCGTTCTGTCTACTGCCTACCCTTTATCTGGAAACCGATGACAGGTATAATATTTGTGTGTATAACTTCCTGGAAATAAAGGACAAATTATCAAAGGAAAATAAGGGATGCATGAAGAAAAGCTGGGAGACAAAAGATCAACTTCTGAGAGATAGAATGGTGCTGAGCGACTGCAAGAAAGGACATACCAATCTGGGCAGGGAGTGAATCGATTAAGAGAGAGCTTCTGACGTGACCCACATTTCTGGATTTTAGAAGGTCTTCAGTTTGTATAGGTGTCTGATGGCATGATGGTATTTTAAATTTTATCAAATGATCAATGAAGAATTTGAATACAGAGTTAACATCATCCGATTAACCCTGCTCCATATCTAAGGAATGAAACCGCCCAGGTGTTGATAGCTTAAATCTTATTCCGTCCGTTTAATTTCGACTTAAGGATCAATCTCAGTTGCGCAAGTACTCCAACTTAAACTTTCCTGTCATTTCTTACTGTATCGATTTATCCGTTTCCAATATCCACAGGTACTTACAACTCGTCTCTTCTATTTGCTTCATAATCTCTCCCAACGGTAACGCTAGCCCGTCCATACATTTGATTTTTGTTTCTCTTCAAGACTAACACACCACACGTTTTCAGTCCGAGCTTTATTCTGATATCAGTACTAAAAGTATACACCATATCAACGAGGGAACTGATTTGGGATTCATCTTTACCATAAAGTTTTGCGGTCATCCATGAATAGCAAGTGGTTGACATTTTGTTGGCGGCTTTTGAGTACATACTCAGAATCAGTGTTAGTGGTATCATGCACAATACAAAGATCAGAGGGGACAGGTAGTCACCTTGGAAGATGCCTCACCTGATTTCTATTCTCCCTAAACTTCTTCCATATGCTGTCAGTTCAGTCCTCTGCCATACTTTCTCCAAGCGATCACTCAACATTCGATGAAATACCAAAAGGCGGCCAGCTGACAGAATCGTTAGCACGCCGGACGAGCTTAGAGCTATTTCGCCCGTCGCTATGTTCTGAGTTCAAATTCTGCCGAGGTCGACTTTACCTTTCATCCTATCGGGGTCGATAAATTAAGTATCAGTTTAGTATTGAGTTCGAAGCAATCAACTAGCTCCTTCCCCAAAACTTTCAGGCCTTGTGCTTAAAGTAGAAAAGATTATTACTATTATTATTATCATCATCATCATCATCATCATTATTGTTATTATTATATCAATCCCGCATTTCGACTGGTTACACACCATCCTCAGTCTCCTGCTGCTCATTACTTGAGTCTATTTCAATATATTCTCTCATTGAGCAACGTCCAAACGTCTTTGAGCCCTTTCTCCGACCAATGATAGATATATTCGTGCACGACTGATAAATATTTTAATGAAATAAGGAGAAACATATCCTTTAGAATTAAAATATATATTTTGTGAACGTGTTTAGAGGGTTGACGGGTTACTGCAACGTCACCTCTGGGTGACCTCACTGCCGTTCAGTGATCTTCCGCTTGTATTTTTTCTTTTCTTTTCGCCCACCTATGACTTACGATTATGCTGAGAGCTTTAACTGATGGAAAATGCTAAACCGAACCCACTAACTTTACTACAGTTTGGGTACTTAATTCGAAGATGGTACTGGATTTAAAGGTGACAATTATGCTTGCATCTCTTCCGCTGTCACTTTACAGGAACTCACAACTCACTCAAAATGTCTCCCAAGTGCGCAAGTATCAACGTTTTCGAGGGTCCCAGAATTTCGTATTCAACTTCCTTAAATCATTTTTCGCATTCACTCTTATAGCGCTTCTTTGTCTCTGAATTTGAGTATCGACAGTGACGTAGCTGGTCTTATGCCACTCTACGGAGTGTTAACATGTGTCCAATTGTATCACATAATCGTATCCATTACAACTGGTGCTAGCTAATCGTTATCTTGATACTTTTGCAAATGAGTGTCGCTGATATTTCAGTTTGAGGATTCTATTGTGCCGCGTGTACTTCCAACTTAAAAATGCAGGATGTGTTACGAGTGAGGTAGGCATCTATTTCTAACGGGTTGACCGTTTAGAGGCTCCTCTAATATATCGGCTCGTATTAGAATATTTATCTCTACAGTATGTTGAGGATTATTTATCCTTTTGGATACCAACAATGTTCTTATGTGTATTCCTCGTAGATTATATAAGACCTGCCAAGTATATAAACTTGTCTGTTACATAAAACTGACAAGAAGTGAATGGCAATGACCTCTATGAAGACAATGTAAAACGGTCTTAGAGAAGGTCGTACAGTACAACTAACACCAGCTGGAGAATAATAAAATGCCTTATGATCTAACGTTGAATGCCCTCTTGATCAGTTCGTCAGCCTTTTAGAATGATAGTGAAAAAATGATATGCTAAGAATGAAAATATAGCATAGTGTAATGGCTAACATTGGTTCTACAACCTGAAATGCAGATCAAATTCGGAGATCAAAAGCTTCAACTGATACATCAACTGCGCAGTTCGTGTGTTTTATAAGTACTTATGCCGTTGGGAGAAGATGCTAGAAAAGTTTTGGGGATTGACCCTTTATGTGATATAGAAAAAGAAACTTTATTTTGTGTTTTATCAAAGATCAGAGTGGAATGGTGTGATATGTAGTAACTGCAGGCAAAGAAGACAAAGTGTAAATACAAAACTGTATGAATGAAGTGCAGGTGAAATAAATTAGTCGGAGGAGAGAAGGAGAGGGAGAGAGACAGAGAGAGATCTAAAGCACTGGAAACCATAAGGAGTCTTGCAATGGTTGTACAGATTTTAGTATTGTTAAAAATATCAGTAGTAGTTTTACTATGAAAGTATTTGCGTAGAATTATGAGATCTATAGATTTAGAATTAACCGATACGATGTAGGGTCAAAACAATGATTCCAAAAAACATTAGTATAAAAGTAATTGTAATATTGATTTCGAACTTTGGCATCAGTTCAGTAATTTCGTGGGGAGCGAGTAAGTTGATTTTATCGACCCCAGTATTTGAATAGCACTTTAATTCATCGAAACCCTAAAGGATAAAAGGAAAAGCGAACGTGGAAAGTATTTGAACTCAGAACGGTTTTTTTTTTTTTTTTTTTTTTGCCAGTCAAACTCTTCAGTTTGTATAAGTGTCTGATGGCATGATGGTATTAAAAATTTTATCAAATGGTCAATAAAGAATTAGAATACAGAGTTAACATCATCCGATTAACCCTGCTCCATATCTAAGGAATGAAACCGCCCAGGTGTTGATAGCTTAAATCTTATTCCGTCCGTTTAATTTCGACTTAAGGATCAATCTCAGTTGCGCAAGTACTCCAACTTAAACTTTCCTGTCATTTCTTACTCTATCGATTTATCCGTTTCCAATATCCACAAGTACTTACAACCCGTCTCCTCTATTTGCTTCATTATCTCCCACGATGGTAACGCTAGCCCGTCCATACATTTGATTTTACCTCTCTTCAAGACTAGCACACAACACGTTTTCAGTCTGAACTCTATTCTGATATCAGCAATAAAAGTATACACGGTATCAACGACAGAACTGACTTGTGATTCATATTCACCATAAAGTTTGCGGTTATCCATGAATAACAAGTGGTTGACTTTTTGTTGGCGGCTCTTGAATACATACCCAGCCTTTGCTCTCGTCAGAATCAGTGTTAGTGGTGTCATGCACAGTACAAAGATCAATGGGTACAGGTAGTACCCTTAGAAGATGCCTCACCTGATTTCTATTGTCCCTAAACTTCTTCCATATGCTGTCAGTTCAGTCCTCTGCCATACTTTCTCCAAGCGATCACTCAACATTCGATGAAATACCAAAAGGTGACAAGCTGACAGAATAGTTAGCACGCTGGACGAGCTTAGAGGTATTTCGCCTGTCGCTACGTTCTGAGTTCAAATTCCGCCGAGGACGACTTTACCTTTCATCCTATCGGGGTCGATAAATTAAGTATCAGTTTAGTATTGGGCTCGTGACAGCAAAGAAGAGCCCACATTCACCCTCTGCGTGTGATTAGACTGTGGGGAACCCATTGACCCAATTTGCTGACTATTCCGATGGCACGCAGGTGTCGATGAATGGTTGAATGGCCAGATCTAAGCTTCTCTGCTAGTTCTTCAACAGTTGCGATGGGATTTTTTTTCCAACAGGCTTTGCAGAACGTCCTCGGCAAGCTCTACAGATCTTCCAGGTCGAGGCTCATCTTCTAGGCTCTACTTTTCGCCTCGGAATATCAGGAACCACCGTTGACACTGGCTTACGCCTATTCTCCAGTCCCCATATGCAGCTTAAATACTCCTCGTGCTTTCCGTTCTGTTCTTCCCTTTCTTCAACTCATAAAGCAAAATATGCCGAATATGCTCCTTTGCCACTTCCGATAATGGAAAATAACTGTTAAAATCGAACTGTACCCTTCAAAACTTGCACTAAGAATAAGGACAAGGTAAAATTACTACCTGCTTTTATAGTAAATTGATGCAGGTAGTTTATCCCACCCGCCTTTGAATTTAGTTCATGCAATTGAAAAAACCGTATTATTGAGATGATCCAATATATCTAATAGTAAACGTAATGGACAAGCTAAAAGTTTCTTTCTCTTCGTGAAAACTAGAAGAAATAGCGGCCAAAGAAAAATGCTGGTGAATTAAAGGAGACTTGGCCGAAAGCCACAAAAAGTACGTTATAACTAGAATATAGCTATGTCGAGTTCAGCGAAAGAGAGAGAAGGAAGCCGTTCTCTGGTTGATCAACCTCTTAGATATAATATGTCTATGAATATACATTTCAACTAGCCATTATCATTTACTAAGTACTTGGCAAAACGTGTCGAACAAGATGGACCGACACATTATTCGACAACAGAGTGGCACCATTTTGTAGCGCAGGCCTAAACGCGAGTAATTTTGAAGGAAAATTACAACATATCCACAACGCTTCTCAAGCAAACAGCAAAGCATTCAAACCAAGAAAAGAGATCCTATCGATTTCAATCCATTCTTGTTATGAATGTAGCAACGAATGCAGAGCATTTCTTCTTTTCATTGACGTGGTAAGCAATAAAGGCCACAAACAAAAGCGCCAGAATCTTTTCAACAGAAATAAAGCGAAAATTATCGAGAGCTGCAAAACTCTCAAAAATCTACATGCAAGCAATAAGCAGCATCACATAACAAACACATCCAAAATGCATTTAGCATTCACGATCCAAGGTCATAAGCCTTAAGAAGAAATTTCCCCAAAATAAACTCTAAAATATCGGCATCGCCAGGATATACATAGATAGATAGATATATGCTTCGTTAAGTTTTTTCAAGGAATGATCAACACTTATATTTTCTTTTCTATTCTAAGCACAAGGCCCAAAATTTTTGAGTAGTGGGGGGCAGTCGATTAGATCGACCACAATACGCAACCGGTACTTAATTTATCGACCCAGAAAGGATGAAAGGCAAAGTCGACCTCAGCGGAATTTGAACTCGGAACGTGATAACAGACGAAATACTGCTAGCCATTTCGCCCGCCGTGCTAACCACTCTGCCAGCGCGCCGCCTAATGAATGCTTATATATGGATATATCAAAATATAACGAGACATTAGTTTCATAACATGTTGTGCCATTAAACAAACCAGTACTTTATTATGGCACTGAGACATTCATTTTCACTACGGACTTTACTTGTAGATATATCCATAACCTTTTTGTTTCATATTTCATAACAGTCGAGTTGGTCCTGTACGAGAAACTCATGTTTGTCAGGACAATATTGTCCATCACAGACTATATCTATCAAGTTATGTATACACACACACACACACACACACACACACACACACACACACACACACACACACACACACACACACACACTGAGGCTTACCTCCAGGTGTCTGTGTGTACCGGTGTCAATCTATATATATACGTATATATATTTCTAAATATGTGTGTCGTGTTTACGTCATGGTTTGTCGCTGCTGGTTTTCTTTTATAATTGTAAGGGCGAATATTTTAGACAATAGAGTTTATTCGTATAAAATCGTTGATTCACTTCCCCAACTACTCTGAGTTTCGCGTCATCTGTTCTTCGTTTTATATTTATATTTGACAAAGTATATCTTTGCTTAGAAATAACTAATGATAACGATTAATGCCAATTGATAATGACTAAGTTATATACGCTTGTTGAGATTGCGCATTTCATTTTGTTTGTTTTGCCTTAACGTTAAGATGGTTTCGCAAAAGGAAAAATGTAATCATTAATCAGTTGATTGTATTCAATGGTCAGTACACTATTTTAATTCTCATTCACCAATTCAAAAAAATAGAAAAGGAAATGTAATTTCCTAATAGTTTTCAGGATTGATGAGTAATTAAATGAAGCAATTTTCTCATTCCTAGAAATTCTAGATACTTTATCGACTTAAGATAATCAGCAGATGCCGCTCGTTTCCGAGATTGCTTTCTCGTTCACTGCAGTCACTTCTTTGCTCGTTTATATCTCTGTTTATTTCTTCGCTTGTCTCACAGTCTTTATATATATATATACAAACATACATACATATATCGACAGATAGATAGATAGATAGATAGATAGATATCCAGATAAAATGATACATAGATATGTGCGTGTATGTATGAATACATATATAAGCATATACATACACACATATATATATATATATATATATATATACATATGAATATATATGTATGCATATATGTACTTATGTATGTACGGATGTATGTATGTATATATATAGTTATTTATTTTCGGCATTGTCGTTGTTCCTATTACTTTCTCATTGAAATTTTTAGAGCTTTAGTGCATTTTTTGTTCTCAAATGAATGTATTTTCGTTTCATTAACTAATAAATAACTGATGTCAGCAGAGGTTATGTGGGCAAGTTGCTCTCATCGAATAACTTAATTATTTAGGAATCAGCTTTGGTTTTGCAATACTGATGTGATATTTTTGTACTATCTATTTATACATACTTTGAAGACACACGGTTCCACCGATCGACACCAAAATATCACTGAAACAAATTTTACCCATCTCATTCTATCGTATTCCACGAGGGAGAATCTAAAATCCGAAATGCAACAACAGGGACAAATGAAGTAATTTAACTTAATCTTTCCTCGGTCTGCTTTTCATTTATGTAATTCTCTCGTCGAAAACGTTTACATCGGTTGATGAATATGAAGTAAGACAATACATTATTTTATGTTGTACGCGATCGGAAACCTCCAAGAATGAAGAGCGCAACAGCTTGTACACTAACTGCTTATATCCTAGCGATCTCTTTCATGTCACCCAGAATCATTTTTCCCAAGTAGCACAGATACAACATGCGCAGTATAAATGGTATATTCGTTAATACGCAGTTTCTTCGAAACAGCAGCTAAATTTCTTTTAAGTTGCAAGAACAACATATCGATAATATTATCATTAGTACATTATATGAAAAAATTCGATGCGAATGTCACATCTGAAACAACTTTGAGCACTGAAATCTACTTGACGGGGAAGTGAGATGAAACAAAACTAACAGCATAAGTAACCACCCACTCACTTTATGACAGAAAACACCAACAAGTTATAAATAGATGACAGAAGAAAACATATATATACTTACTGTTCTAGATAGTCAGTTCTTAACCAGAGAAGTCTGACTTGTAATGATAATGGGTCTCACTAACTCAGGTTAACAAGAACAAATTACTGGGATCCAGTGTTGACCAACAGGCCAGGATATCAAAGCAAGAGTTGGTTCAGGATTACAATTCTTTAATTTATACAAAATACTAGAGAGCGCTCAGCAAAAGTCATACATCTGATATTACAAAAATCTTGTGTCTATCCAGCAGCATTGTATGAGTGAGATGTATTAACGGTGGTTGATATGGTGTTAGGAGATATTTTTCTTGGACGTGCGACAGTTAGGTACTACAGATCAGCTTCATAAGCTGCAATCAAATGAACTCTGCAGAAACGGCAATACTTTTACCTGAACATT
This sequence comes from Octopus bimaculoides, assembly GCF_046866305.1. Lineage (NCBI taxonomy): Eukaryota > Metazoa > Mollusca > Cephalopoda > Octopoda > Octopodidae > Octopus > Octopus bimaculoides. Next base: position 3,399,413 of record NC_142933.1, on the reverse strand, counting down.
TGTGCCCGCAGCCTCGAACGAGGGGAACAAAGTCGGAAATGATACGACAACATTAAGGAATGAACGGAGATGACACAATTAGTGTGTGCAGCTTCAGCACAAGGCGACAGTCTAATTCCGATTAATAATTTAGTAAAATGTCTTCATTAAAAGATATAAATCAAAATTAATTACTTTATAAAACACTGTGGAGGAAGGAAATACTATATATTCAACTCAACTGAACAACTCTCAGCAAGAAAAATGATAAAATAAAATCGAAATCTGAGGCTTCCTCAAGGATACGAAATATTAACTTGAAGCCACTGCGGAATAACACTATGTCGACATTTGCTGATGTCACCATAGAAACAACCAGTTCGGTTGTATTTTCTAATTAAAACCAGACTCTGAAGAAAAGACGAAAGAAGTGAATAACTGAGAATTAAACTGACAGGGTACCAAGACCAGCAAGTGGCGTCATGAGGAAGTGAGCCAACGGGAAATCTAGACGACCGTCAGAGAAAATGAAGTAACAAGGAATTTCGATAAAAAGAGAAACTCCGCAGTCAACCAACCACAACCCGGTCTACTGGCGGACAACAACATGTGACCAGAAAGTAGGGTAAAAAAGACTGACGTTCCCAGGTAATCAACCAACAACAATACTAGAACACAGGCGGACAAGTGACGCCTCGAATAATTTGCCAATCACGACTTGAAACAGTATCTTAAAATCCGACGTATATAAATCGATATCAGTTTGAAAAAAATAGTTCAGTTTCCACATTAGAACGAGCAAAAGTAACGCCGCCCAATTCTGCTCCACATCACAGGAGTGAGCTTGTAAAATTTATTTTTTCTTTTACTAGGAAATCTCCATCAAGATTTTCCTAAAATTATATATTGCTATAAAACTTATTGACCTCTCAAACTTCTATCATGTATCATTGCTGTGAAGTTTATCGAACACTTGAACTTTCAACATTACTTATTGCTTGAAACTTATTGAACAATCGAATATTATTCATGTAATTTTACTGCGAATACTTTTGAACATTTCATTTTTTATAAAGATTTTTATGGCTACGAAACATTTTATGATGCTTAATCTTTCTTTTAAATTTTCATCTTATTTTGATACTGTATTTTTTTTTTTAGTAGTGATAAACAGGAAAGTTTTTGAAACTGGTATTGTATTGTTCATTAATTCTAAAACCTGTCGTAATACATAAGTGCATATTCAACCACATGCCGATTCTCTCCATATATATACATACATACATACATTATATATATATATATATATATATATATATATATATAGAGAGAGAGAGAGAGAGAGAGAGAGAGAGAGAGAGAGAGTTGTCCATGTGTTGACATGTATCTCCTTACGATAATCTAAACTTTCATCTAATCAAGTTATCCTCGGCCTAGAGACTATACCACTTCCGAGGTCCCAATCGCTATAAAATATGTGTCGCCCGGATATTATCCATTCCATTATTGAACTCTTGTATATATATATATATATATATATATATATATATATACATATCTGTGTGCAGGCAAGGAAATATACATACACTATAAATATAATATAGATATAAAAGTCTGGCCCCGTCTCTCTGACCTCTCACATCTTCGGGTCATTGAACGAATAAATAGAAGAAAACCACTTGCATTCTTTCTAGAGAATGACTTGCTGAATGATACCCAGCATGGTGTTCCGATCAACTAAAAGCTGCCTAACACATCTCTTACAGTTTTACGACTTGGTGTTAAAGCCCTTACTCAACTGCTCAAGTTCTATTTCTAAATCATGCAGAGTGGTCACACGACAGTTTAGAAGTATAAGTTAAGCAGTGGTGGCCAATGGATCTCCATCTAAGGAAACACAAAATGCGAGTGGTGATCCACAGGGTACTGATTTAGGGTCAGTGTTATTCATGATCTCCCTCTCACATGCTCTTAACTGCTCACATAGCTACAAAGACTGCTTGCTAGCTATAAAAACAGTACAAAAGTCTCCCATAGGATACAGGTCCCTGGAAATGTTCTACATCTGGAACAGGAAGTAGACGCAATATAGGTGAGCTAAGGATAATGACACGCGGTTTCATACTGGAAAACTCCAAGCCATGTGCTACCATAATGGTTCTCTGGAGGATATTTGTCTTCAGCCGCTTAGACTACTGCAACTAACTATGGTCACCACACAGTGTAAAATTAATGGCGGAACTTGAAGTAATCCAACGATGCTACACAAGGAAGAGCGTCTCCTTGCGATATGTCAGTTACTGGGAGAGACTGAAAGATCTAAGACTGCACTCCCTAGAACGAAGGCGGGAAAGATACGAGGTGATACACATCTGAAAAATTGTGGAACGGCGTGTACCAAACTTTAGCGTAGAAAGATACTCAAACACCAGAACGAGGCCCCACTACATCGTACCACATATCCCAACATCACCATCAAGATTACAGGACGAGATACTAGAATTGTTTCAAGGGCCCAAAGCTCTGCAATATCCTCTCAAAAGGCATGAGAGACCGACATGGAGAAGATGTTGGTGCTTTCAAAACAAAACCGGATCTCCTCTTGTCAAAATTTCTGGATGAAGCTAGCTCGAGCAAATGAGGGCAGCAACACCACACTTCTTCTTTCACCAAATTCCACATATCAGTGGTTTTCAAGTAATGAAAGTGTAGCAAAACTAACAGCAGTGCCCCAGAGTGGCCGCAGCTCTCGAGCTGAAACTGATACAGGAATAAAAGAATATATATATATATATATATATATATATATATATATATATATATATGTGTGTGTGTGTGTGTAAATATATAAAAATAAAAAGATAAAGAGAGCGATGGTAAGGTTGGAGAAGTATTTTATGGATAGAGTCTTACAGCTGTTTCTGGGAAGATCCAGTACTTCTCTTCATCGGAGACAGAAAAAATAAAGTAATCTATTATTATATCCATAGGCGGATATTTTTAGTATGAAGTGGTAAAGAGTGTGATGTGCTGAAAAAGGAGAAAACAGTACTTGAAGTGTAGTTTTTTCTGTCTCCGATGAAGGGATGTACTGGATCTTCCCAGAAACAACTGTAGGACTCTATCCATAAAATACTTCTCCAACCTTACCATTGCTCTCTTTATCTTTTTATTTTTATATATTTACATATACACACGCTAATACACGACTTATAATACCCAATCCTGTTCATACAACGACTGGGGCAAACTAATCGGTATACAGCACTTACTCGGTATTACCTGTATCCTCTTGGGTTTGGTTAAATCCAATACCCTCCTCAAACTTATATATATATATATACCTATATATATATATATATATATGCGTGTGTAAATATATAGTATATATATATATATATATGTATATATAAATATATATATGTATATATATAAGTGTGTGTGTGTGTGTGTGTGTGTGTGTAGAAGGTTGAAAAGGAACACACGAGTTGATATGTATGGAAAAATACTTGACTTTATACATATATATATATATATATATATATATATATATATATATATATATATATATACACACACACACTCTCAATAAACAATACACATCCGATTCGTGCATTCCTTATTTCTAACGTTTCTTTGCGTCTTCCGTTTCTTTTTTTTTTTGCTGTCATTTTTTCTCATTTAACAATTCTTTTCCAAAACTTTTCGCTCGTTTAATATTCGCTCGTTTAATATTCACATTACTATACTCGACACGGGCTTCCGTACAATTCCAATATTCATGAAAATAACTTGTTTCTTTTTCTCCTCCAAACATCTATCCATTTACATAACTCGAAACGCATGTATTCAATCAACGTAGGCCTAAACATGCAAATTAATACAATATACACACACAACAAGTTTATTTCCCGCTGCTAATATTAAAATACCAAATCTTCCTTCTGACTGTACGAATAAAAAAAAGAAGCACTCTTCAATCTTTTTCCCCCATATTCATACAACTTCCGTTTAAGAAAATTAAAAATCAAATAAACCTATTTTAAAAACAATACATTCAGAATATACTTATTTCAACTTAGATTTCAAGATGCCTTCAGGTAAAACTTTTCTGTAGTTACCACCTAGTTTGTTACAATATACTTATATTTAACTCTATATTTCGTATCAAATTCTTTATCAGATAATGCTTCACCACCTGTATGGCATATATCTATATAACTTAATTATCTATACACATGTATATATATATGGATTCTAATTATATATAAGTACTTGCATGCCTACATGCATACATACATACATATATACATACATAATGGTTTTGCTTATGCATAGCAACTTTAATGATTTGGTATTAGAACTCAATATACATGTGCTTCAGAATAAAGTGATAGACATAGCACAATATGAAATTAGATAAATAACAAAGGGAGAGGAAATTATGCAATGAACTTCGTTAGCTTACATCTGTTTCTGCTATATAATGCAGTGCACTCAGAGATGAGATATTGTGCAACAACTAATTGCTTCTTCAGAGCTTCAAAAATGAAGTGCAAGTTTATTCGGAGAGCATAATTTCTTGATATTTGTCATAGGTTCTTTTTATATTACGCTCTCTCTCTCACACACACACTCCTTTTCTCTGTGTGTGTATATATATATATAAACACGCACACACACAGACAGATAAATATATAGATAGATAGATAGATAGATAGATAGATAGATAGATAGATAGATAGATAGATAGATAGATAAAGAGACAGACAGATTTGCTTTTCCAGGCGCCGAGCCGCAATCCCACTGACTTTTCCCGGTTACCTTTCGCTCCCGTTAGCGCTTCGTATTCTTTTAGAGTCTCGCCGACTATGTCAGTATGTTTGTCGCTTGACAGTATGACGGTGACAGGGTCCGCATAGGCAGACACGCTCCTCCCGTATTCCACCAATGATGGTGGGGATGGTGTTGCTCCTGCTCTTGATGGTGGTGTGGTGTTGGTTGGATTGTTTGGGTTAGCTTGTTGCTTGATGGAGTTGTTTCATCACATGGCAGTGCTATTTCATCTGTTATGCTTATGGTGTCGTGGGTAACAATGCTGGTTTGCTGTTGGGATTTTGGTTTTGTTGATGTTGTTTTTGTTGTCGTTGTTCTTGTACTAGTTTGCAGTCTCCTTTAAGATGGTTTTTGCTATCACAAAAGTAGCAACGTGGCTTCCTTCCTTCAACAGCTACATGTAGAGTCGTGCCATCCGGAAATTTTATTAAATCTGGGAGATTTTCTATCATCTCTTGATTAATAGGTCTACTCCCTATCCAACCCAGTTTTGCTGTTCCGGGACAACAATTTCTAATATATTTATTTCTTCTTCCAAATCAAAACAGATGGCTGACACCAGCCATCTTGTTTCTATTTCAGGGAGACATCTTTAATTCTTACCTTCGTCACCGGATGACCGTAGTAAGCAGGAATCCTTATAAATTCCTCGCATTCGTGAGTCTTTGATGAGAGTTCTTTTCTATGTTCTTCTGTGTCGAATCTTACCGCGGTCGTGGCAAATCTTTTGCCCCTTACGATATATTTTTTCTAAGCCCCTATGGGCCACAGACACTTTTCAACAGTTTGTTGAGTGGATTGTTTCAGTGTTTTAGTATTTATATTCAGGGTTGGTAAATTATGTTGCAAAATGTTTTGTGGTGTGTGGAGTTTTATAGTTCTGTTTTCTTTGTTTGAAACCTGCTTGCATTATAGAAGTTCTTCTGTTGAGAAGGATACTAGATGTTATTTTGCCAGAGTTATTTGGTTTCGTCGATGGCATTGTTGCTGATGGTAGTCGTCTTGGTAACAGTGGTAGTATCAGGAGAGGTGATAGTGGTTTATTGTTTTATGGGTGTACTCATTTTCTGCGCCTTCCATTCCCACTCTTTCGGAAGGAAAGCTTGCATATATACATATACGTATTGTCGTTGTTCAAATGTGTGTGCGTGTATGCGTGTGTTTGACAGTGTATCAACGCTTTCTTTCGTGTTCGTAGTTTTCGGTAATAGCGGAAACTCAATTTCTAACTGGAACACAGTTGGCAGTCTTAGGACAACCCATCTTTTCCAGACAGATGACAATATTTTTATCAAATTAATTTTTTTAATCTGAAAGTCCACCCATAAAGGGCGAATTTTCGAGTGAAAATTTTGCTCAAGGCCAAACAAATGTTGTTAGGCACCTTTTTGATAAAGATAAATACAGATACACGTAAATAAACACGAGAAATTATTTGAACTTACGGCAGAAGACGCGGCGACAGCCAATCAAATAGATAGATAGATAGACATTGGTGGACTTTTATGAATTTATATTTTTTAAAAATTAAATATTCAACTAAGAAACTATTTGGTTTTAGTGCAATAAATAGTCATTAATCAGTACAAAGCAGAAGTTGACAGTAACTTCTAAGCTTTTGTTTTCCAGCCGATATCAGTCTCTGTGATGTGCGCAGGAAAACCGAAACTTCGAAGTTATTGTTTACCTTTTGATATGCACATACAAACACACACAGATACACACAGACGCGCACGTATGTCTGTCTCTCTTCTTTTAAATCCTGTACATTTGCATTTGCCTACGTTTCTTTTGAGCGCCATTTTGTTTCGTTGCTTTTCTTTCATTTTTATTCCTTCTCCTATTTCCTAATCTGATTTCGATTTTGTTTCCTTCATTTATTCATTCTTTCTATTTCTTTAGGATTTACATTTGGTTTTTCAGACAGCCTATATCTCTTAAATTTAAGTGGAACGTAAGCCGAAAAGGAAAAATAGATTATCTGCATCACGGCAACAATTTATACTGCATCTCTTTAAATGCACTTTGTCTAATTGTAATCAGGATTTCCGTACTGTATATTAATTGTTAAATCTAGGCAAAGCTTTTCACTGAAGGCCGATTTTATCGTAGTCACTTGCCTCCGGCTATGGCCAGACAGTCAAAGCTGAAAATTCCTTAATGTTACATGAGAACAGAAATGATACGAAGCCAACATACTTGATATGGATGGGAGTGTGGGCGTGAGAGATGGTGAGAAATTAACAGTGATCCTGTACACTCAGAAATCGTTTATTTTCGCTCCACTTGAAAACCTTATTTGGATTTGAAAAAAAAGACTTACTTTGCCTACAGTGTGTGTGTGTGTGTGTGTGTGTGTGTGTGTGTGTGTGTGTGCAATGGGGGACAGTACACATACACAGGCATACACATATAAATATATTCATGTACGTACACAAAAATTCATACAGAGACACTCGTACATTTAAATAAATATATGTGCATACCCAGACACGTCTATATATATTGATGCACCGATGAGGATTCTTTTGTACCCAGCTGTCTTGTGTAGTCTCTCTTTTTCATTCTTTTACGTGCTGGTTCCACACAATCTTTTTGAATGTCTCATTCTAACGCTCGCCGTTTCCAGTGCGACAGCGTTTCAGAAAACCATTAAGCATAAAGCCTTAGTCTTTCAGTAAAACAATCGGTATGATCTTCTTTGCCAACTGCAATGTCTTGAAATTCTTAGTCATTGGCGAAGAGATATAATGCTATTCCATGGAGGGAGGGGCTTTCGTTTCCGCAACATAAAAATACACCAACATACATAGGCTGTCAACAAAAAAGAGGAAAATTTGTTTCTATTGACTTTAGACACTTCCGAGAGATCTAAACGGATTTCGTCTGTTCTCGCCCATCAGTCTCATGTCTAATGGCAAAATACCCACTTTGTACACATTTTCCAATGCTCAAATTCTATGTCTTCCACCAATTTCTTTCATTATTGGGACTGAAGTGTCATAGTTGAAATCTTCGCTTTACATGGTCTCACATCAATGTAAGCATCGTCGTTCAAATCAACATCCATCTATGCACATTGGTCTTTTCACTGGTTTAGTCTTCATAAACGGAGATTGCTCTAGTGACAAGTTGTCTTTTGCGGATAATGGGCAGCATGCACCCCTTCCTTCATGAAGTACACAATCACAGCAAGTTCCCTGTTTCAAACAAATAATTGGCGAGCGATTAAGAACATGAACAAGGTTTAAATGAAAGGAAAGAATTGCTCTAGTGTATGTGCATAAGGAGAAGCTTATGTCTGTTTATGTGTGGGTGTGTGTATGAGCATATATATATATATATTGATAGGTGTAGTCATAACATACATCCTTGTCTTGCACTTTTGACCACTATAGCTACATATCTAAACTTGGTGTATATCCAGATAGTCAAATGGGCAAATGAGTTTCAATAATTCACAGTCGATAGCATTAACGTTAATAATATAAGATATGTTGATGGTACAAGGTTCTTGCAGACACCAAAGAGAAATTACAAGAAATTGTTGATGTAGAGAAAGAGCAATGTGACAAGAAATGTCTAAATATTAATGTAAAAAGGAGAAAGACTATGGTTATCAGTATGACAGAAGAAAAAAGAGCAAATATAATGGTAAATGGACAGAAGCTTGAGTATTAAAAAAACTGAAGTAATTAAAACAAATAATAAACCAAAATAATTAACCAAAAATACGACTAAAACAATATTTATAAGAAAGACAAAGCTGTTCACCTCAAAACACATAACCTTGCATCTAAAAATGAGGCTAGTCAAATGTTCTATTATGTCAGTTCTCATCTTCTGTGAAAGAACTTAGACAATATACACAGCTATGAAAAAATATATAGAAGTCTTTCATATTTGACCTTTCGTAGATTGAGCAGGGATAAGCAGGAAAGACAAGTAACAAATACTGCAGTTCTGGAAAAGCTGGAAGTCAAAGGACATTTATTGTTGAGGATCAGTTCAAAAAAGTATCATATTTTGGACATACAACGCGCTCAAAGTAGTTGTCTAAGGCCATTGTTACAGCCAGTGTGCAAGGGAAGACATTTCTGGACGGTTAATATCAAAGAACCGACTAGAAACAGAAGCCTGACAATTTGTATGTATGTGGAACAACAGAAAGAAATCTGAAGTCTTGGCTTGCCAAATCCACGATATTAGGAAATTACATGCCTCATTTTGTGTGTGTGTGTGTGTGTGTGTGTGTGTGTGTGTGTGTGTGTGTGTGTGTATTGCGCCCTGTTCTCCTCAGAAAATTCATTCACAATACATTGCCGACCAGGGACTACTTTACAAATGAACTACCCAAAGTACCGAGGCACTGGGACTGGATGCATAGACCTCACACATACAACAAACATGAGAATTTACGGAATGGCGAAGATGAAGTAATGATGTGTACATATATTGTGGGAAAATATCTTTGGCGTAGATTTTTCACATCATATATAAAAGGGAATTTTCATAGTAAAGGCTGATGGGAGAATTTCGAAATGTGATCATCAAATATTATTTCCGAACCAAGCAGGAGAAATCAGGCATATGTTTAGTAAAATGACAGAGTATGTTGTCAACTTATGTGACAGTCCCATGAAAGGGAAAAATGCTACTGTTATTTAGTCCTTGGAAACACTGTTTCCTGTTGGAAACAGTGTCCCTATGTTTTCAAAGCGGAGACAAACACCTCCACCTAGCAAAGCCAGCATCCAGAAACTAGTTTCAGAGTCATTGCTCATATATTTAGTACTTTGCTATTATTTATTTAAAGGAATTTGCTTAGGTTAATATATTTCAAATTTATTGTTTAAAGATTAGTGAAATTACAGGAGTGATTTTTCACAAGTTAGCTCTAAGGATTAAAGAAAATTTAAGATGTAATTATATTTAATTTAGAAGTCATGAATAATAAAATGAAAATTTAAGTAGATGGAATATGTAGTGAAGCACTGAAATATGAGCGAGATGCTCTACGTACGACCCTCTTCTGCTGTGTAAATTTTCTAGAATCAAATAACGAGGTAAAATCATTTGAAATCTTTACACGGAAATTAAACGCAGATTGTTTAATGCTTAATTATGTTAATTTACAAATGTAAATTTTAGTACTACGCTATAGTTTGTTAAGTCGTCTTTTTTAGACTCAATAATTATAATTTAAGATGGATGACTAGAAGCAATATCACTTTTCTATCTGTTATTAATGTAAATATATTATTATGTAAATTTTATTAGAAATGTATCTGTGTATATTCAACTTAAATACAAGTTATAATTTTAAGAGCGTTTATGTAATACGTTCCCAGGCTATTATTATTATTATTATTTTTATTATTATTATTATTATTATTTTTATTTAAGTATACAATGTGATACGCAGGAACCGTAAACCTGCAGAATAATAAATTTTTACATCGGATTTGAATTTGCAGTCGGAAAATGCATAAAGGAATGACTATAAAAAGGGGCATAAAGGAACAAGGTTACAATAAAATTAATTCGATGCGTGGATAAAATACATCATATTCAGTGCGATAAATCAGATATTGTAAGATAAAAATAGTCATCAATATTTTGCAATTAATGACTTAAAAAGCTCTATATTTCTATAAGGTTATAAGATAGTATTAATTTTGGTGAAATGACTAATAATATTAATGTGTTTATATTAGGTTAATTGATGTAATAGGCAGGAAGAAAATTATGTTGTAAATCAGAATTTATGTTTTGGATGTTAATGTAGAAATGTAATGTGAGTGCTGGCATATATATCAAATTGTCGTTACATAAAATATTATCAGAGAAGCTGATTTAATTCTGGAAACTTATTTGGTGTTTTTAAATGTCGACTCTAATTATGAGTGGATGGTTTAAACATATGAATATCTGAAAGGGAAGATAATGCTCTATAGGAATACTGAGATGAAAATATAAATGATGAGGCTGTCTGTGGATGAGTGAGAACAAGAAGAAGCTGAAAATGGATTTCGGATGTGGAGGGAAGTTTAGCTTCAAGAATTTCTGGTGTAATCAGCTATGTTAACGTTCTTAATTTCTATGTAGAACTGGAAGAAGTCTTTAGGGTAGAGATTACACCTTAGATGAGTAGGTGAGAATCGGTTGAAATGAATATGGTTGTATATAAGAATTAGTCGTTATGGTAACATGATATCAAAAACCTGATTAGGACGCTACTATTAATGAGTAAAGCATTTGGATATTCTTTTAGTTTTTTCAGTCATTTGGCTGCGGCCATGCTGGAGCACCAGCTTTAGTCAAACAAATCGGACTTATTCTTTGTAAGAACAGCTAGGCGAGGAGGGCGTAAACACACCAACATCGGTTGTCAAGCAATGGTGGGGGATAAACACAGACACAAATAACAAACACACACATACATATATATATACGACGGTCTTCTTTCAGTTTCCGTCTACCAAATCTACTCACAAGGCTTTGGTCGGCCCGAAGACATAGTAGAAGACATTTTCCCAAGGTGCCACGCATTGGGACTGAAACTGGAACCATGTGTTTGGTAAGCAAGCTACTTAACACACAGGCACTACTGAAGTAGCATATTTTATACAGAGGGATAAATTGATTATAAGCAGGATCTCAAGTAAAGTAAAATACAATAAATTTTAGAGGAATGAATTTTTGAAGAATTTAAGGTCTTAAAATAGCACCAAATAATAGAAGTAAATCTAGAAGATAAGTAATTTGGAATTACTTAAGAAAACGCTTAAGATACAAAAATATATACATCGTAATTCATATAGATTCATCTCTAAGCATTTATGCACATCCTTATTTGTTTGTGAAACTCCGTGCAAGTGGCTGAGCACTCCACAGACACGTGTACCCTTATCGTAGCTCTCGGGGAGGTTTAGCGCGACACAGTGTGACAAGGCTGGGCCTTTGAAATACAGGTACAACAGAAACAGGAAGTAACAGTGAGAGAAAGTTGTGGTGAAAGAGTACAGCAGACTTCGCTACCACCCCCTGCCGGAGCCTCGAGGAGCTTTAGGTGTTTTCGCTCAATAAAGATTTACAACGGTCTGGGAATCGAAACAGCGATCCTACGACCACGAGTCCGCTGCCCTAACTCCTGGAGCATTGCGCCTCCACACATGCTTATATATGTACTCGTATGTGTCTGTGTATGTGAGGACTTGTGTGTGTTTGTTTGTGCGAGTGTGTGTGTGCGTAAAGCAATCATGGTTCCTTACAGGGCCTTTAAACGTTTCATACTGACCCCCTCATTCAAGCGCCTTTACTTCAAACGTTCTGTGACATAATGGACGAATATTCGGAAGAAAAACATGAAACGATTTCACATTCGTTTGGGCGGCGGCAGATTTACTGTCTCAGGTGTTAATCCCGGAGAACTGAGCAACAGCTTTTGTTAAAAGTTGAAGAACCGTTATGTTGCGTAGAATTAGGATGGTTCAAAGCATCAAAAAGAGAGAGGTACATTATAGTATTGTGGGGTGGGGGCAAGGTATTTTTCATAGAGCGATAAGCGAAAGAGGAATGATGAATGCGGGAAGAAATTGTTGATGAAAAAGGAAGAGAACCATTGTGAAAACATTTTAAGTGTGTGCAGATTTGTGTAATATCAGTCCAGACAATAAAAGCTTCTCATTTGTAAAAACTGTGATTTCCAAATATTTGCATTTCGCGAATAAGAGGGTGGTATTGATATTCCATTGCTGGTGGGGGAGACGGTGATAATGGAGGGGGAGATGGTGCTGGCTGCGGTGGTCAATGAATGATTCTGTAGTAGTAGTAGTAGTAGTAGTAGTAGTAGTGGTGGTGGAATGAGGTGACAGGACAGGGCCACAAAAGTTTGAGCAACAGACTGCAGAAATATTCCAAGACAAAAGGGACACAAGAAAAATACACATAGTACTTGGTAGACATAGACATTAATATACAGATACGCATACAATCACACGTCTATGCATATATACACGTGCACATACACATCTCTATATATATTATATTGTGTTATATCACATTATACATATATATATATATATATATATATATATATATATATATATATATATACAGGCATAGATCCATTAATGCATTCATATATATATATATATATATATATATATATATATATATATATACGTTTATCTCTCTCCCTATATATATATGTATATGTGTATATATATGTGAGTATATATATATATGTGTATATATGTGTATGTATATATGTATATGTGTATATATATATATGCATATGTGTATATGTATATATATATATATATATATGTATATGTGTATATATATATATATATATATATGTATGTATATGTGTATATATATATATATATATATATATATATACATATATATATATATATATATACATATATATATATATATATATATATATATATATATATATATATATATATATATGATACAGACAAGCTATACCTGATTGATTGCTGCCCAGCTTTAGAATGAAGACATAAAGCAAACTATATTTAGAAAACGTGTCAAGACATCACAGTAGTCTTAAATACTTAAGTCTATAATCACCACAATCATAACAGACAGACATCAACATAATAATAATAATAATAATAATAATAGTAATAATAACCGACTATCATCATCGGTATAGTCATTGGCTCTCGCACAACAGCCAGCATCATCATCATCATCACAGTCGACACTAATATAATGATAATCAACAGTATGTCGTTTATTCAGTTATCATCATCAGCAGCAGCAGCAGAAGCGGCAGCATTATCGTCATCGTCATCATTACTTTCATGACAAGAACAACGTTCTTCTCTTGCACCTACCTCCTCCTTCACTTATACCATCATCATTATCGTCACCGTCGTCGTCGTTGTCATCATCATCGTCATCGTCATCATCATCATCATCATCATTATCATCATCATCATTACCATCCTCATCAGCATCATCACTATCATCATCATTATCAACATCATCATGATCACCATCGTCGTCATCACCATCATCATCACCATCATGATCATCATCAGCATCCTCTTCAATATCATCATCATCTTCATCATCAATAGCTAACGTTGCCTGGGAAATAAAGCACTCAGTTATTGGCCAATTTGTTGAAATCTAGCCAGAGTAATTCTGGATAAATTGATTCTTTCAAACCCACCGTTTATATTATTTGTAACAGAGATACAAGGTCGAAGTTATTATCCCTGGCAAAAACATATCCAAACAGCTCCCCCACCTTAGGACTTCATAATAAACAACGTTATTACTTTCTTCTCCTACCTTGAGCATTCTGGTTCCTCTTTTATCTTTTCCTATTATTTTGAATCTACGTCGGTGCGTAAGCCTGGTATTAATTTAGGTGACACTGGAATAACATTTGAAAGGAACAGCATAATTACTTAGTTACACATCACAGCGTTAAGAAATATTTCAATGATACGATCATACAAATAAACACCATCGCAAATATATATATACATATATGTATATATATATATATATATATATATATATATATATATATGTGTGTGTATGTATTATGTCTATACATAACGGTATGTAGAATTCAAAACGCTTCATAAAATAGTATCAATAATATTTTTCAGTTTTTTTTTCTATTCTACTACCGGTTTCAGCGAGAGGTTGTGACCATGTTGGGGCACTGCCATTAGAGCTAATGCTTGTTAATTTAGACTCACCTTCCACTTCCTTCACCTGAACCTGTTCTGGTGAAGTACGGAGTTGCACAGAGCGGTCCTTTGCGTTTCAGGCGATGATGTGGTTTTGTCTGGTCTATTAGATTAAAAGTTT
>NC_142933.1:3344562-3384231 GCF_046866305.1 Octopus bimaculoides | reverse complement strand
ATATATATTATAATATATATATATGTATTTATTTATATATATATATATATATATATATGTATTTATTTATATATATATATATATATATATATGTATTTATTTATATATATATATATATATATATATGTATTTATTTATATATATATATATATATATATATGTATTTATTTATATATATATATATATATATATATATGTATGTATTTATTTATATATATATATATATATATGTATTTATTTATATATATATATATATATATATATATGTATTTATTTATATATATATATATATATATATATATATGTATTTATTTATATATATATATATATATATATATGTATTTATTTATATATATATATATATATATATATATATATATGTATTTATTTATATATATATATATATATATATATATATATTTATTTATATATATATATATATATATATGTATTTATTTATATATATATATATATATATATATGTGTTTATTTATATATATATATATATATATATATATATGTATTTATTTATATATATATATATATATATATATATAAATATATGTATTTATTTATATATATATATATATATATCTATATATGTATTTATTTATATATATATATATATATATGTATTTATTTATATATATATATATATATATATGTTATTTATTTATATATATATATATATATATATATATATATATATATATATATATATATATGTATTTATACATCCATCACTGCGTATCTTTCATGTCTTCCGGTTAGGGTGTATAGGCCTCAGATCATTCAGCCTTTCCCACCGAGATATTTATGCTTTTATTGCCCACAAGGGGCTAAACACAAAGGGGAAAAACAAGGACAGAAAAGGGATTAATTCGATTACATCGACTCCAGTGCGTAACTGGTACTTATTTAATCGACCCCGAAAAGATGGAAGGCAGAATTTGAACTCAGAATGTAACGGCAGACGAAATCGCGCTAAGTATTTTGCCCGACGTGCTAACGATTCTGCCAGCTCACCTCTCCCGCCGAGATATTGTTTCCGTGCGGGATTACACTGAATTTGAGAAACTTGAGAAACAAAATATGCTTTGTGTGGAATGAGTGTTTCATCATATTTAGCTTCGTTGTCAACAGCAGCAAAATTAAACTGAGAATGAATTACTGCTTTGAGCAGGATGTTCCCTTAGAGGAAATAACTTTTGGCCTCAAATTGAAAGGAAGGGTGGACTGGTGCCGGAATTACACAAGCAATGAGTTATAGACGTATATTTAACTACACGACCAATGAATTCATGTACATAGAAAGTTTGTAATTCAAATGATCTATAGAGACAGTGATCCAAAGAAATTATATGAAATCCTTCAGATATATATACATCAAAGAAGATTTTGTAGCTTTTCCGATCATAGTTTTTGACTGAGTAGAATATAATCAAAAACATTATTGAAATGAATGTATCAACAGAAATATCTCTGGCGGCAGAACCGGGCAACTGTCGAAGGAAAGGAGAGATAATTGGAAAAGGAATGAATCGAATGGTTTAGATATGATCTGTACCACATATGACATTCATATATCTGAACAAATGGTATGGAAACATTCCTTATGAGATGCTTTATATTAATATCATTTTCTGAACGTCCGTTTTATATTTTCTAATTAAAAAAAACTGCAACGCGGGTTCAAAGAAAAACATACATTCATACACACATTCGCACAGGCATACATACTCACACACAGATCTCTGTATACACACACACACACACACACACACACATATATATATATATATATAACGTATATCTATGCACACACACAACAATAAGCCATGGAGATAAATAATGACAAAATAATAAAATATGAGAATATTAGTTCAAGCGAACAAAAAATGTTATATGAAAATAACAAAAAATAAGAGTCAAAAATATTGAAGCAAAACAACATGAGCAATAAAAATAAGAAGAATAGCAATAAACATCATAAGAGAAAAGCTAACAGCAACAACAAGTAAAACAAACTGATTAAATACATTTAAAACGAAATACATCAAAACATGTTTGGTATCAGAAAGACATTTATTTGCCATATAATTGTTCATTACAATTTCTCATCGTTTTATATTTGTTTTATATTAATCTTTCCCGATTTTTTTTTTTTTTTGTGATTTGCTTTGGTTTCCGGTTGTGTTCTTATTGTTGTTGTAGTTGCTGATGATATTGTTGTTTCTTTTTCTGGTATTTTTATTTTTATTCTTCTGTTATTGTCGTTGTTGTTGATGTTATTGTGATGTGATTCTTGTGGAACGGAACGATTAAAACTCAAAATGGCAGTGCATTTGCGGTCTTCACTGGATTGGTCACGTGATCTTATACCGGACATTTTCTGTTATAGACCACCTGATAAGTTTGTAGGTTTTTTTTCGTTTTTTTCGTATTTGTGCTTTATTCTTGTCGTTTTGTTTACGGAACGGCCATGTTCCATCTTGCATTTTGAGCATTGATTTTGTTCTTTCGTTTTTGTATTTCCACTCAGTTTTCATTTTTAAGCGGTACGTCTGTGTTTACATCCATATGTCTGCCTACGTGCGTGTGCTTGTATGTGTGTGTGTGTGTGTGTATGAGTTTGTTTCTGTGTGTCTGTGTGTATGGCTTTGTTTGCGTGTGTGTGTGTGCGGTTTTATTTAAGAGAACATTTTCTGTCGAGGTGGAGACGTGTTGTCACTTGTGTGACTTTTATTTGATCCGTTAACAAAATAAGATGAATGAAGAGATTGTGAAGGCGAATGAAACAGCGAGAGGGACAGAAAGAAGTGGATTGTGAAAGTCGGTCAAGAAAAAAAAGAAAAAGATACAGAGATTGACGGACAGATAGACAGGTAGACAGACCGACAGAGAAAATAAGAAAAGAGAGAATGGGAGAGAGATATATGTGCAGAATGCAGAAAAGTGATTGAAAAATGAATATGTCTGCAGAAAAAATAACAGTTAACACAAAAGGAAAGCGAAAGAGAGAAACGGGTAGACAGTGAAAGGGAGGCGGTGAAAGGAAGGTACAAAGCAGAAAGAAGCGTAGAGATACTGAAAGAAAAACAGACCTAATATAATTGGAAAGGCATACAGAGTCCATACTGTAGTCATGCTGGAGCAACGCTTTCAAGGATTTAATCGATCCATACAAATACGAAGTCTTCTTATAACGAATTCGTGGATGGTAGAGAGACAGAGACGGAGAGAGAGAAAGACAGACAGACAGACAGAAAAATACCGGAAAGTTTAAAGTAAACTGAAGGCAGGATAATATATTATTTGTTGATGACAACAAATCAGATAGGAGAGGAAAAAGTATATAAAAATCTGACAGAATAAATCAATGATAATTTCATATAATTTTTATTTCTAAAGTCATCACTGATAGGGATATTGCATAAAGAAATATCCAGGACAACGGCTACAGAGACAACAACGAAGACGATGATGGTGGCACGACAATTAACAGGAGCATTCCGTCGGTTGTGACGACGAGCATCCCAGCCGATACAATCAACGGAAAAGCTTGCTCCTGAAATTAACATGCCAGTGGCTGAGAACTCCACAGACATGTGTACCCTTAACGTAGTTTTCAGGGAGATTCAGCGTGACACAGTGTGACAAGCCTGGCCCTTTGAAATATAGGTACTACTCACTACTCAATTTTGCCAGCTGAGTGGACTGGAGCAACGTGAAATAAAGTGTCTTGCTCAAGGACACATCGCATCGCTGGGATTTGAACTCACGACCTTACGACCGTGAGCCGAATACTCTAAGCACATGCCTTCTGCCTTCACTGCAACAATTACTAAAAACATCAAAATCACAATTGCTGTTTTTGTTTTTACGTGTAATAATATATTCCAAAGTTCTTTAAAGCCCAGCCCTTCCCAAAGTGAGCAATATCGCCCTTGTGATAAGTGGAAAATTTTATGTGGGTTTTGGAAATATGAAACCAACAGAAGATGAGAGACGTAACGGTTTTATTTTTTAGAATTTAACATATAATATTGATTTCAAATCTTCGCACACGGCCATAGAGTTGGGGGAAGGGGAAAATCGATTAAATCGACACCAGCGCCCAAAGGGTGCTTATTTTATCTATCCTGATGACACGGAAAGCAATGTCGAGCTCGGCATTGGACTCAGAACGTGAAGCTGCTAAGCAATTTTCCCTGCTTGGCTACGTTTCTTACTTCTTTACTACCCACAAGGGGCTACACACAGTGGGGACAAACGGATTAAGTCGATCATATCGACTCCAGTGCGTAACTGGTACTGATTTAATCGACCCCGAAAGGATGAAAGGCAAAGTCAACCTCGGCGGAATTTCAACACAGAACGGTAGACGAAATATCGCTAAGCAATTCGCCCGGCGCGCTAACGACTCTGCCACTTCGCTGCCCTAATTTTACATGTAATATTATGTTACACTGTAAAGCAGCGAACTGGGTGAGTCGTTAACATGCCAAGCAAAATGTTTAGGGACTTTTCGTCCGTCTATATGTTCTGAGTCCAAATTCACCCGAGGCCCACTTTGCCCTTCATCCTTTCGGAGTCAATAAAATAAGTACCAGATGAACGCTGGTGTTGATGTAATAAACTTACAGCCCTACACTCAGATATGGTGGCCTTGTGCCAAAATGTGAAATCAGTATTATGTTAAACTGCATTATATTTGCCGTCATCGTAATAACATGAACAACGGCAACATCAAAAATGCTAATAGATTTTAAAATGTGAATATAAATAAATAAATATAAATAAACGGAGCCGAATACGTACCGCATAAGAGTAATTTAAATGTCATTGACAAAATGTGTATTACAATAGATGTAATAAATAACACTCCCCACGTTTCTGTTTGGTAACGTCCTGTTATGTATGAGCATACATACGCATATGTACATGCTTAAATAGTCTTGATTCTAGTTATGAATATCATTTGTTTGTCTTATAATCTTCTCGTGTGTATAAACTGGCATGTGTAAACTCTCTCATGGACAGAGAAATCAATATTCGTGAACATACTGAAAATATAACATGATTTCGGAATATATAGAGATAAAATTCATCTGGTGGCTACGGAGCAAATATATGAAGCACAGTGACTATGTATCTGAATTCAGCCGAAGCAGCGTATAAAAGTCTGGATTAAGTTGCCACCCACATCACACAAACATCCTGATCTGGTTGGATATTACTTCAATGTATATTATAATTGATCAGACAATTAACTGCAACAAGTGGGCGTTTTTATGATGTCCTAGGAAGAGAAAGAAGATAGCTACAGCAAATTTCAAAAGCAGAGTTATTATTGTCCGTTTATCAAGTTTTTGACACCACACCTTCAAATTCTCAACGGATGTCGATGGTGTATAATCATTCTTTAAATTTGTTTTCAATTAAACCAATTCAACAGTGAGAAGGCTTTTAAGAGATGTAAATAGCTTTATAAATGCTCTTTGGAAAGGCACGAGTTATTTATTAAACAATTTACAGGGTTAAGACAGCTAGAGTGTAGTTTGAGATTTCTCCTATAGATGTTTACTATTTCTGCTGTTGCAAAGTAATGAGTAAACGGTGGTTCAACTAAAAATATAGAAAATGCGTGATAATTATGATTTTTTGGAATGTTTATCGAATAAATGATTGAATTGCTTAGCGATAGTCTGCTAACATAGAAACCGAATGGGGCATTGAACTTAAGTAATTCCAGCTGAAAATAACTCATTCGCAGACGTGTACATATGTATATGTGTGGGTATATCTATATTTATTGAGATAATCGAAATACAATCTAGTAATAACATTTGTACAGAGATTATTAGCAGATACATCAATAAATGTTAAATAATAAAAGAATTCACAGTTAGTGAATAGTTTATATACTGAAAGGAAAGCAATTATACTCTCTAAACTAGAGATAATGTTACACTTATCTACACAAATGCCTACAAATAATACTGTCATTCATCAAATACTGAAGTGGTTGAGGTGAATACATTTATTTGCGTTGTTAGGGAAAAACAACGGAAGGAAAGAAAATAGATACGGATGTGTCACCCGGTAGAAACATACGGGAAAAGCTGGAAATTCTGGGACCTGGCTTTTACTTTGCTTCTTATAAATAATTTTACTGCTTATGGTCACAACTCTCAAAGTTCATGATGGGAAGAAGGTGATAACGCGAAATAATGGATAGCAACTGCGTAAAATCTCAATTATTCGTTCGCGTTATTCCTACGTCAAGTTAAAAGCACGGGTTTGTCAGAAACGTTAGAGAGTCGCATAAAGTAAGAAACGGTATTTGTCTAGACTTGTGTATCTTGCATTCAAATACCATCAAAATGAACTCTCACCGTTTCGCAGTCGATGGGTCAAAAAGTACCAGTGGAGTATTAAAGTCAACAACAACAGAATCAGATTCACTTCATGTTTATCTATCTCTCAATCTAATCTATATTTACCAAACATACAGACCACACATACATGCATCCGCACATATGTATATATACACACATACTTGTAATGATTTGACACACTGTCACATTACTTCAAGCTTGATAGAGTTAAAACACAAGTATCTTTGAAATATTCAGAAACTGGTTTCCCAACGACGAAAAGGCTTATATTCATAGACTTTTCAATTAGAGCCCAGTAAACGCATCAAGAGAAGAATCTTCAAACCATTGTCGGACAGAATGGCTTTCGACAGGGTCAAACGCACTCTGACGAAGCCCTAGTAATTTTCTTTGCTGATAATTTGGAGTATGTAAAACTTTTCTCATTCTACGTCTGTTCTACAAGACAACTAGAAAGAAAAGGGTTATCTGGCTTAATTATCTATTCTGGTCAGAGATTTCCAATAACATAGATACCTTAAAATCTCTAATTTTCGTAACGTCAAGGTTAGCTAATCATGCTTAAATAATTTCGCTGCCAACGGAGGATGATGAAAACAAAAGTAAATCCAAACACAGTTTTCCATTCTCACTCCATCCTGCCAAAAGAAGACCATACTAATACCATAATACCATGCGATGGTGTCACTAGACTCTAGTGGGTTACACTACACTACACAGCAAAGGAGTTTCAGTGAAGTTACGAGCAACAATTGCACCCATTCAGATGAAAAGAGAGGGTAAATATTACATTCGCGTCTCGCTTGAGCACGAGAAATGGAACCATCAGCATGACTTTTCCAATATTACACTGTGCATTGTTAACAGGGCCCAACTATACGCCCCAATGTCTCGTAATTGCTTTCTCTGCATTCCGCGAGAGATTGTACATTCCCACACCAGCCTGTAGCAGCCATCAATTAGAAAACTAACCTAATTATTGTTGCCATCAGTGGTACACATGATTACTAAATTTAGAGGTAATTACAGCCTACTTTTAGTATGAAACTGCTCACGCAAACTCCTATGAAACCTTAGGCCATCCAATTCATTAGCTTCCCATTTGGTATCATCTTGTCTATCCTACCAAACATTGCATCTCATGTAAAAAGCTGATGTCGCTGATGTACCATACCTGCAGCCTGCTGACGGCAGTGACACCAATATTTTGTTCCACCATGTTGACAGGCCAAGAAAATGGCTGATGGTGCTATGACAGCAAAAGAAATATCTTCCTCAACAGAGCAATTGGGCCCTAAATACTTTCAACTAGGGATCATTTTAAATAACTCCTTCTCTTCACTTTCTTCGAATAACGAATAGCTGAGACGTGATCCACGTCCAAAAGAATCAAATTCATGTGTGATGGAGTGAAATTCTCATGGAATATAAAGATTATACCACGAAGGAAAGGCATTCTGCAGTGCCACCTTATTTTCTCTGTCCCCTTGCTCGTATGTATATCTGTGTACGTGTGTGTGTGTGTACGTGTGTGTGTGTGTACGTGTGTGTGTGTACATACTTTTAAACACAAATGATAACCATCCCCAAGTCTAACAATATCTGTTTCAACAGACGATTTCACATGAATCTTCGAAAACAAATCAATAAACACATATATACATATATCAATCTGTCTATCTATTTATATCTATCAATACACACACACACACACACACACACACACACACACACACACACACACACACACACACACACACACACACACACGTATGCTTAAGTGTATGTGCGTGTGTGTTTGACAGTAATGTACTTGAGAGGAATAATGTTTGTTTAAATGAAAAATGCATGTCTATATTTTTAATGAGATGTCGGTGTAAATATTAGCGAATGTCACTGCTTGATTTAATGTCGTGCAACGTTTTGTTAATAAGTGTGAATAAATATTTATGTGAATCTGTTGATAACTGTGCATCTCTGAGCGAATAACATCGCCATTAAAGATGATCACAAAATTCTTCATCATCATCGACATCATCATCACGATCATCATAATTAAGTCCTCCTCATCATCATCATTATCACCGTCGTCATTACCGATGTCATTACCACCCTCCTCATTATCATTCTTAAGCTCATCATCATCATTACCGTCATCATCATCATCATCATCATCATCATTATCATCATCATCATTAACATCATCATCATTGCCACCATCATCATCATCATCACCATCATCATTATTGTGTCGAACAGTTTCGTACTCGTCTTCAGCATTAACATCAGCAACATGACCGCAGATAGCGTAATCATGAATGTTTCTTACGAGGGGTGTTCATTAAGGTTTTCCCCTGATCCACTTGCCAAGGACTGCGATAAACTAAATTGGGCATAATTATTAGTCCTTTCCTACATAGCCACCACCAATTTCTCCAATTTCTGCAGAAGAAAAGCGTAATACACCCCATTAATTGTGGTACACTATGCCAGAAACTCCATGAACACTACTCTCCGTTGGTTCCAAAAGAGAGCGTCACCTTGCTTGCTAAGAGTTGGAGACGAGCCTTCTTTGGAGGGGGTAAGTTATCAAGCGCCCATTGCTTAGACTAGACTTCAGTCTCAGGATCATAGTGACTGGCCCATGTTTCACTCTGTATGATAAGTTAGCCGAAAAAGTCCTCCTCATTTTCTTGACCTGAGAGCAATTGACTTGTTCCTGCTTCTGAAAAGGTGTGAGCATCCAGGGAATCCATCGTGCAGACAAACGTCCGCATGTACACAGACATACAGGAAGTATATAGACACATGTAATAGTCCAGTGGATTGAGATCTGGGGAATTAGAAGGCCAAATGTTAGGGGTTATTTTCAGCCATCCATTTTCAGCGATCAATTCCTCTGTTACTAGAGCCATGTGCGATAGTGCAGAGTCTTACGGAAACACATATGGTCTTCCATTGCATACACTGTCTACCTAGGGTTTAACAGTTGTTTCCAGGGCCTCAATGTAGGCGGCAGATTTAACTCTAAGACCTTGAGGAAAGAAGTAAGGAGGCATCATATGTCCTTCATTGCTGAAATCCCCTATAACTATAACGGTTGAAGTACATTTTGTATGCATTACACTTGGAACTTCAGTAGAGTCTGCACAAAACCATCTGTCATTTGTTCGGTTAAGTTTTTGATCTTGGACGAAGTTTTTCTCGTCTGAAAAAAAAACAAATGAAATCTTCTGCTGGATTTTTTCTGTTTGTTTAAGAGTCTTTATAGCTGATGTAGTGATTTTTCCTTTCTTTTTTCTAACAAATTGGCCTTTCCACGTCATATAAGATTTATATTTGATGTCTTCATGGACAGCATTTCTGACTGTTCCTTTTGATACGTGGAGATCTTCTGCAATTGACCTCGTGGATTTCTGGAATTATAATCAATGCTCTGTTGAACTTGCTGGATAAATTCAGGTGTTCGAATGATTTCAGGGCGTTTAGAATGCTTTTTTATGCTTTCAGATTTGTGATACGTTTCCATCTTCAGTCTGTAGCTCCTTACAAACTTTGTAGATGAAAGATCTGGCAATTTCTAAAACTCGAGATATTTCTTAATCGCTATGCTCAGCCTTTTATAACCACAATAACAGCATGCCTCATTATTTCTTGAGTAAGCTGAGGGTCTGTCATTATTATTTCCTGAAACAAAGATTATACACAGTTAGCAAAACATGCAGCAATGACCCAAAAAGATATGTCCTCAAATACCTTACGTACCCTACATATATATACATACAAATATATATATATATATATATACACATACAAATATATATATATATATATATATATATATATATATATATATATATACACATACAAATATATATATATATATATATATATATATATATACACATACAAATATATATATATATATATATACACATACAAATATATATATATATATATATATACATACAAATATATATATATATACATACAAATATATATATATATATATACATACAAAAAAAAAAATATATATATATATATATATATATAAATAAGGATAAGACCGATATTTAAAATATTGATATTATCAAGTGGTCAGCATGGGAATAAAAACCATCAAAGGTAATAATTATTTAAAATTATTTTAGAGTCTGATTTGACTGCTATTTTTTCAGCGTGGTGGTATCTCTTGATACCCTGTATTATAATTTATATATATATATATATATATATATATATATATATATATATATATATATATATATATATATATATATATATACACATATATATGTGTGTGTGCGTACGTGTTTGCATGTTTATATCTGTTAGTGTATCGATAGCTAGCTAGATAGAGATTTACATATATATATGTATGTGTGAGTGTGTGTGTACATAATATATACATGCCGTATCTATCCCAGCACTTCCTATACGGAATTTTTATAATACTGTAGATTATATAATCTGAGAAACATGTTTTCAATATTGATTATGTGTTAGGAATGAATGTGGCATCAAGAAACACGCTGTAAACATGTTTATAACAGCCATACACAATTAAAATTCATAAATGTTAATATACAATTTAATTAAACCAAAAATTATATATGCATACATACATATATATGTATGTATTCAATCAGACACACAACACACACATGTATATATTATGTCTGTATGTATGCATGTCTGTATGTTATGTATGTATTATGCAGGAATGCATACATGCATGTGTGCGTGTGTGTGCATTATACAATGTCTAGAATATGTTCTTCTTCACATTATTGAAAATGTGTCTCTCCAGCTGCTTTCACTGTTCCAGTTCTATTCAAAACATCCTGTTAAGTAATTCATTCTTTCACGCAGGTTGTGTGTGAATGTTTATAATTCCATGCGTGCCTGCCGCTCGTGGTTCAGATAATACTTGCGTGACCGCTCACTGAAAACTACTCTTCCTCTTCTATATGTGTGTGTGTGTGTGTGTGTGTGTTTGTAGGTGTGCGTATGCACGCATGTAAGCATTAGTGGCTGTGTGGTAAGTAGCTTGCTTACCAACCACATGGTTCCAGGTTTAGTCCCACTGCGTAACACCTTCGGGAAGTGTCTTCTACGATAGCCTCGGGCAGACTGGAGCGTGAGGAATTTGGTAGGCGGAAACTGAAAGAAGCCCGCACTATGCACACACATATATATGTGTGTGTATGTGCGTGTGTGTGTCTGTGTCTGTGTTTGATCCCCACCATCGCTTGACAACCGATTTTGGTGTGTTTACGTCCCCGTAACTTAGTGGTTCGGCAAAAAGCTGATAGAATAAGTACTAGGCTTCCAAAAAAAAAGTCCTGGGTTCGATTTGTTCGACGAAAGGCGGTGATCCAGCATGGCCGTAGTCAAATGACTGTAACAAATAAAAGAAAACTTTATGCCATCACGACAATAGACACCTCCAGGTTTTCAATCTCTATCCAAAACCCTTAAAACGAAATCGAAAGTTCCATCAGTATTTCATTCGGACCGGAGACTGAGAGAAGCGGAAAATAAACTCTAACTAACTGTGGAATTGATATAGGAAGCAATTTAGTCTTTATTCAATGTTTTCCCACCCATATTTTTTTACCCCAATTTGTTCTAACACAGAACATTCAAATATAAAAATTACTTTCAATTCTAGAATAGGTTTTCGCTCTCTGGACCAATTTTGTTTTAAGCGCATCTCTTACACAAAAAACACCGGTGGGAAATCTTCACATCAGCATCGTCGGGAAATGGCTGCATGCATTTTGTTTTCACTTCTCACTCTCCTTCTTTCCTCTACTTACAAGAATTCTCCAACAGACAATTTGGATTTAGCTTTCTATTCAATACTGGTTACAAATTTTGGCAGAATGCCATCCTTTTCGTTGGTAGTGGTGCTGGTGCTAGTGCTGCTAGTGCTGGTGGGCAGGGTATCTTAACTGGTACTTATTTTCGCGACCCCGAAAGAATGAATGGCAAAGCTGACCTCGGTGGAATTGGAACTCAGAACGTAAAAATTGACGAAAGGCTGCTAAGCATTTTTCCAACCCTCCGCCCTATCTAAAAATTGAATATCGACAAATATTTTACACAGAGAGAAAGTTAAAATGCAGAATCACACATACTGCGAGTGTACTTTGTTTATCTAGACGTGCTTATTAAACTTAAGAAACTGTTGCAGTGACCAAGTCGATAACTGTAGCACCACAAACTCTAGTTATCTTATTTTCCACTAACGTGGACGGTTTTGTATCTCTCTATCACTTGTTTCGTTATCACTTATTGATGCCTCTGAGATTAATATGTAACCGTTATTTACGGCAGACACGATTTTGATGTGTGTTTTCTGCCAACTCTCTTGATAATAGTTTGGTATCCAAGAGTCTGCAATAATGCAGGTAAACTTTAATAAAAGTAGGTGGAAAAAAGCGACCCGCAATAAGGCCAGGTATGTATGGCAAATTCTGAGCGTAAAGGAGGCTGTAATCCCATTGATTTGAATGAGCCATCATGAGCGCCGATTATAGGATGAAACTAGTAAAAGCATATCAATAAATAGTAATGAATATCATTAAATGTATGCACCAATAGACTTGGGCCTGGATGTCCATGCGTTTCTATGCGTGTAATTGTTTGTGGCACTTACGAACACACATTCGTGCACACACATGTACGCCTATATTGCTTCGGCAAGCGTGTATCTATCTATCTATCTATATATATATATATATATTTATTTACATGCATACATCATATATGTACACAGATATGCATACAATTAAGTACATCTATATATACATACAATTAAGTACATCTATATATACATATGTAAATATGTATATGCATATACCTATGTATATGCATATACCTATGTATATGTATGTTTCTATTCCATACTCATATGTGTGTGTATATATATGATTTGTGAATGTGAACATGTGTGTACATGCCTTATTCCTTTCGAAAATAATCGATTCCTGACCAAGATCTGTCTATTCTATATAGAATTAGGTCAGAACAAAGCTGAAGATTTCTTGTCAAAACAAAACATCAAATTGAATTCGGGATGTCATGTCTTGAAGTCAGGATAAAAGACACAGAATGGAAAGTCATGTTGAAGCAGTGAACGGTAAATATGTTAATATAATATTATAATCATAACCAACTCCATCACCACTACTATCAACAACACCACCATCGCCAGCAACACCACCACCACTATCACCACCATCATCATCATCAGCATCTTTAATACTTATTGCTGTTGAATCTTTAGTACCGTGGACAAAATGTTTAGCGTATATCTTCCGGCACTTTACGGTCTAAAACACCACTGTGCCCTACTTTCCCTTTCATCCATTCAGGCTCAATAAAAATAAGTAGAAGACAAATACTGAGCTCCTTGTAATCGATTATCTCCTTCGCCAAATTTTCTGCCCTTGCACCTAGAATAGAAAGATTTATTATTATTATTTGTGGTTTCCTTTCATTATAACTTTATTTCATCCGTTTTCTATAGCCCCTTCGTATAGGTTCACTTTCTAAGTAGCACTCCATTACTATCCTGTTTCATTCGCTGGTCCACTTCCTCCTCCTCACACAATCATCTGCTGATGCTCTCTTATGATAGCAGCTGTGATCAGTCTGCATCTTTACTGAACCACTGCCGAGCGAGAGGCCATCTCTTAAAGGTCCAACCTTATTTTCGCTGTTACAACCAGAGTTTCTTGGCAAACTCCTGTCTCTCATAAACTGAGGTAAAGTAACGTTCGTCACCATCGTCATCGCCACTATTACTTTTCGACATTTGATAGTTTCAAGTAACTTTCTATTGCATCACTTGCTGCACTTTTGTGATGGTGAGATGTGTGCTTCATTTTTTCTTTTGTTGTTGTTATCATCATCATCATTATTATTATAGTATGCGTCCGTCGGTCTCGAGAGACCATGCATCTGCGCCCGAGGAAATCGTGCTAGCTGATGATGATGGTGCAGCGTCTGTTAAAGCTGTACAGGCCCACAAGCGAGTAGCGGTCCTGCATACAGCGACTACATTTGAAGGAGCTCTCTGTCGGTGATGATGACTTTTTCGTTCCGCTGAGTGTGCTTTGATGGCGAGTAACTGTTTTCTTCTGCTCTCCTCATTCCCTTTCGCAGTATTTGCCTCAAGTGTGGGCAATCATTTCCAGCCTCCTCCCATCCCAGAACGTCCAGATCAAGCACCTTCATATCTCTCTTAAAGACATCTTCTAAACGAAGATGAGGCCTGTGCCGGTATCCAAAATCCCTATACAGGAGGTCTTTTGGGATCTTTTCAATTCCAAATTCTTTCTGTCTTTTGGGCAGTATTTTGAGTGTTTTTCCAAATGCACCATTTACTACAGCAAATATTGTTGTCTTGGTCTTCCACACTCTCCTCAGCTTTCTGACCAGATCCTGCGAATTCTCAGTTTTGTCTTTTTTTCATTTCTTTAATATCGATTGCTGTCATAGAGAATTGCAGAATCTATGATCTTGTATTGTTGAATTATTTTGTCCTGTATAATGTCTGGTCTTCTTTCCTCAATAGTATAGTCAGTTTCGTAATTCTCATTTTCTATCACAACCTCTGGATCGTGCTGATACCAGCTTTCTGTTCTTCTGAGGCTACACACCCATCTAACATCCCAAAGCACTCTTTTGATCACACAGTCCTGTCTGTACTTGTATTCATTCTGTGTTGTTATACTGTACTCACTCAAAATGTACTTTATACACTCGTCTCCTTTTACATTTGTTGTCTGATTGAAACATGTCGATCTTTGCCTTGATTAGGTTTGTTGTTCTAAGTTGTTGTTCCTGAGCGATTATAATTAATGTATCTGTTTCCAGTTTCGAGTTTCTGTCCGTCAACCAAAGACAGCGGTCTTTAATTCCAGCACTTTCGGTTTGTTGCATGAATTAATCTTGCAGTTCCATTTCTTTCTATTTGTTCATTCTGTTGTTCTTCCTTTTCTCTTTGAATTCTTCTGCTGTTTCACTTAATCTTTCCGTATTTTTGGCTCCGTTATCGATTTTTTTCAATATATATATAAGCAAGAACGGAGTAGAGTGAGCGGCCGCCAGAAATAGAAAAATCCATCATTTCAGAGAACAGCATTTTTCAAGAGATAAATTTGACGCTAAATCCACAAGTTTTTATTTTTATTATTCTCTCTTTGTGTATTTCATCGTGTTCCTTTCTGTTGAAAAGAGTAGGCTCGAAACGTAAAAGCCTTTCTCACTTTCCTGAGCGTCAAACTAATACACCTGACTTCATCTTATGTTTTCCTCTAAATTTCAACCATATATATAGATATATATATATATCTATTTCAATATATAGTCATTGATGATAGAATGTGAGGCCCTTGTATGACTCTTGGGCTCGGTGATAGTTTTGCACATTCTGTTGTATAATGCACACCTGTGCTGGCAGGCAGAAGGAACAGGTGCTACAGGATGTACTCTTTTGACATGCCTTTTCAGTCCTCCAACTGAGAGGCACAACATTCTACACGTTGCACATGTTCTGCTGT
The DNA here is from genome assembly GCF_046866305.1 of Octopus bimaculoides. Classification (NCBI taxonomy): domain Eukaryota; kingdom Metazoa; phylum Mollusca; class Cephalopoda; order Octopoda; family Octopodidae; genus Octopus; species Octopus bimaculoides. The sequence goes on along the minus strand of NC_142933.1, from coordinate 3,368,255 downwards.
GAACAAAAGCCATATCACAATTCACGATGAGGCGATTCCTGCGAGTTCTGACCAGGCCTGCACGACTTCCGCATAGTGATCTGAAAGATATATAATAATAATAATAATAATAATGACGATAATAATAATGATGATAATGATGATAATGATAATAATAATAATAATAATAAATGTAAAAACAAACGGGTGAGACCTCGCTACTAGGGAACTAGACGATTATTTATATGTTATAATTTAGAACAAACTGTAAAAGGTTGTCATTATATTAGTAGTACTCGGAGTTTCAAGTGTCGGAGCGAAGAGCTACGATACATTCTCGTCAGCTATTGTTGGCAACAGACGCTATGAAAAACCGTTAAATAAAGGGGAAGTAACTCTCATAGACGGGAAAAAAAGATTAAAAAAATGCACGCAACCATATTCTCACAATACATAGACATAAACCTCTTGCGTTCGCAACGTCTACATACGTACACACTCACACAAACATGTATACGTACATATGTGTATGCGGGAGTGCGAATATACGTATATTTATACGTATAAATGTCTAAATATATATGTATTATGTTACGTGTATGCATGGAAGCACCTATGTGTATATGAGAATGTGGTTATATACATATATACACACATATATATATACATGTGTGCGTGTGTGTTTGCATGTTTGTATGCATGAGTACGATATACATGTATGTTTATGTGTGTGTGTGTACGTGTACATGTTTGTGTGAGTGTATATATATGAAGACGTTATGAATGCAGGAGGTTTGTGTCTATGTATTGTGAGAATATGGTTGCGTGTATTTTTTATCTTTTTCTTTTTCCACCTCTTAGAGTTACTTCCCTTTTATTTAACAGATTTTCATAGAGCCATTTGCCATTAAAAGCCGACGAGAATGTATCATAGCTCTTTACTCCGACATTGGAGTACTATAATGGCAACCTTTTACTCCGAGTACTATAATGACAACATTTTTACTCTTTGTTCTCAGTCATAGTATATATATATATATATATATATATATATATATATATATATATATATATACAGGCGTGATTTAATGTATGTGTGTATTTCTGCATCAATGCTATTCAGAGATGTCGTAGGCGAAAATTTATGATTCTGCTATTCATTGTTGTCTGAAATCACTGTTGATAAATAAAGGACCGAAGGCAATTTGCTGCATAAATATTCATAAACGAAGTACCGACAGAAACACATTATCACTTACGTACATACGCATTCACATAAACAGCTACACACGCGCGCACACACTAAACATACACACAAATCACACATATGATATATTCGTATATGTGTATGTATATATATATATGACAAAAATTTCATAAGCGATATTCATCTATTAGTATAGTCGCCTTTCTGCACATACTTATAAAATTTATGTTTACAAATATATTATATACAGGCTCTCTTTTCTAATCTACACTTCCCTTCTCATTCTATCTTCCTCTCGATGTGTGTGTGTGTGTGTGTGTGTGTGTGTGTGTGTGTGTGTGTGTGTGTGTGTGTGTGTGTGTGCGTGCGTGCGATCGTGTGTGTCTGTATGTATTTAAATAGGCAAACGGAGACGAAAATGACTCAATGCGTAAAGTTATTTATATCAAATGTTATTTGAAGTTGAAGCTTCGTTTCCCCACGTAGAGTTTCATCTTCATGCTTTTCGAATGTTAGCCAGATATAAAAGCAATTTCAAAGAACAAATATATTCCTCGATCAGGTAGAAAAATAAAATAACGGTAAATTATTGTTATTTGGAAAACATTAAACATCAGTGGTTGTAGTGTAAGTGTTAGATATAAGGAAAACGATAAAATTGAAGTATCGAAAAATATATGAATACACAAAAGGAGAAATGCGAATCGAAGTAAAATAGGACACACGTGTGTCTATAACATATTTGCATTCATCCATTCATACACCTATTCATGGACGGACCTACAAATATACATTGGCAAATGTGCTAATCAACGAGTTGAAACTAAAACTCGATTATATATTTACCAACTCCTATATATGCATACAAACATCTGTATATGTGTGTGTGAGTGTGTGTATGTGTATGTGTGTGTGTGCTTGTGCCTGTGTGCGCTCTTGTGTGCTTATGTGTGCGCGCGTGTGTGTATACTTATAAATATATATCGCTAAGTTGCGTAGACACAGCAAAATCGGTTGGCAAGCGATGGTGGGGCACAAACACAGACACACACACATATGTATATATACATATATATATTTATATATATATTATACATCTATATATATGTACAGATGTATATATACGTATATACATGTATATCTACCTATATATATATATATATATATATATATATATATATGTAGATTTTCATTATATATATATATATATATATATATATATATATATATATATATATATATACACACACACACATAATATGTATGTCTATGTGTGTGTGCATATATATATATGAGATAATTGTTTCAGTATTAAAAGTGAAAGTATCAATCTGAAAACATGTCCCATTACATTTATTGTTTCATTTTTGACACGTAATACTGAAGTAGCTTAAAAGATAAGAGATTGCTCCGGGCTCGAATTAGGCAAGAAGTTGAAATTTTGGAGGCCCATAGCAATGCACGGACCCTAAAGAAGGCATGTGTAAAATTTAAATGAAATTGGTTGGGTAGTTCTCCAGCTTTAGTGATGCACACATGCAGACACACCGACGGAGAGCCACACATTCTCAAATTTATATATATATAGATCTTATCTGCATATATCTATCGATCTAACAAATATATATATATATATATATATATATAATATTTTTTTATATTATATCACATTATATTATAAAATAAGAACAGGAAAATTACATCAAAAATTTATCACAGAAGATATACCTCCCAAATAATATTGTATTATTAGATAGATACATAAATATATAAAGTATGATTATTTTAAAAGTTTAAAAGTTTAAAATATCATCCGATCGTTTCATGAATGTATTACCCTTCGAAATGGAATCTAAAATTGATAATCATTATTAGGTAATACATCCACAAATCAGAGAGAAAGATGGTGAATTTTCGTTCAGTAAATCGAATACTATTTAAAAATATATGAAAAGATGTTGTTTAAAAAGTTACTGGTATAGATATGCACTTGTACAATTTTGTGCTAAAGATTTTGAAGAAATAATAGATATCCGTGGTAAAATCCTCTATGGCTGTGTATGAATATAAATCTCATAATCCTGTTTTCTTCACTGTGTCATCCATAAATGCAGAAAAACGATCATAAGATATTTAAAACTTTAACCTTTATAAATAATCATACTTTATATATTTACACATCTATCTATGAATACAATATTATTTTGGACGTATATCTTCTGTGATAATTTTTTGATGTAATTTTCCTGCTTCTATTTGATAATATAATATATATAATCGCTCTTATTAAATGTCTAAATACCTTTAATGTTTTAGACATTTCCCTACCAAGAGCACTTATTAGAAATTCATTATATTGTATTCACATTGAATGTATTTGATTTAACGATATATATATATATATGTGTGTGTGTGTGTATTTTTGTTTGTATGTATGTATATGTATATTTATGTGTATATATATATATATAAAAGATAATAAGAGTGAAAAAACTACAGAAGGCTTGTGTTACATGGTTAAAGTATATATTTAAATAATGTCAGAAAAATGTAAGAAAAATGTAAGAAAAATGTTATAAAATCTTTTTGGTATATAAACATTGTATTTTTAGAAATAACCGGTTTCGTGTTGTCTTTTCAAATTTCTCTACTTCATTGTGTCGTGTTCGTTCCAGTCTGAGAAAGAAGAGTTCTAGATAGGGGGAGGTAATTAGGGATTTCTTCCGGTATAGGGGAGATAATCGAAATCTAGGAGGTGGTAGAATTTGATTAATTTACCATGGTTTTGTTCTATATTCCCCCCCCCCTTTTTTTGCCAGTGGGGTGATGAATTTCCTTATTTAAATGTGTTAGCAATGGTTAAGTTTGGGTTTGTATTTTTGAATGAAAAAGGTTTCCTTGTTTAATCTAATCTGTGTTGTTGTTTTAATGGCACATTGATAAAAAGGAAAGATTATAAATTGTGGTAGCATTTGTTTTGCGCATTTTTCAATGTGATCACTAAAAGGTATCATTCGGTATTCTGGGTGTGCAATCTGCTGGCGGTGCAGAGTGCATCTACGTCTGAGCGATAACCCTGTAGACCCTATGTAGTTCTCGTGGCAGCCCGAACATCTTATTACATAAATAAGATTTTATGAGGCACAAGTAAAGTTAGATTTAACTTTGTATTTGTGTCCCTCTTTGAAGAGGAATTCTGAACCTTCTAGAATGTTTGGGAATGTTGTACAATTTGGTCGACCACATTTGTTTACTTTCGCATCTGTTGTTTCGGAAAGTAATTTTGCCTTTGTGAGGATCTTTTTCAGTGATTTTGGTTGTTTGTGGCTTTTGATGATTTTGTGTGTGTGTAAAATTTCCTTCAATTTGGGGTCCCTATGTAGCATTGGTATGTTTTGGGTGATGATGGTGAAGGCTTCTTTGTTTCTGGGGTTGTATGTGGATGTGTACGGTAGTATTTTCGGGGAATGTTTGTTGCTGTGTTTAACTTTTCTTAAATTTTCTATGTTAATTTGTGATGCACGTCTGATTCCTTCCTCTATGTGTTGAACTGGGTAGTGTCTGTCAATTAGTGTGTTTTTGAGTTCTTGTAGTCTGTAGTCTCTAGTATTTTCTTCTGACACTATTGTGCATATTCTTCTTGCAAGGTTGAAGGGGATGTTTGTCTTGGTGTGTCTTGGGTGGCATGAATCAAATAGTAGATATTGTTTGGCGTCTGTGGTTTTGTAAAATATGTCCGTTTCTATTTTTAGGTTTACTTTTTTAATTAGTATATCCAAGAATGGGAGCTCCTTTTGGTTGTACTCCATTGTGAACTGTATGTTTGGGTTGACACTGTTCAATAGACTTTTGAATTTCAAGAGTTCATCTGTGTTTTCATTCCAGAGTATGAAACAGTCGTCCAGGAACCTTTTCCAATTTTCTTTTATGTATTGGGAAAGGGTGTTTCTAAAGGTGGATAAAGATTCCTGGTATATTATTATTTCCAAGTAACCCATTGTTAGGTTCGCAATGACTGGAGCTGCCCTAGTGCCCATAGCTATTCCGGATTTTTATCGGTAGAAAGTATTGTCAAACATGAAGTGGTTGTTTCGTAAGATGAATTCAACCGATTTAGTAATGAATTCTTTACTGATCCTGTTTGGGATTTCTTTCGGGAATTGATCCAACCAGAATTGAATTGCCTCAAGTCCATAATTATGAGGTATACTGGTGTATAAATTAATCACGTCAAAAGAGACCATGATTGTTTCTTCCTTTACTTCCTTTGGGAGGTGATTTAGCATATCCAAGTCATCTCTGATATAGCTATTTATGTGTTTAAGGAAGGGTTTTAGGAGGATGTCCATAAATAGACTTAGTCTGTGTGTTTCACAGGCTGGGCCAGCTATGATGGGTCGCAGTTTTAGATCCCCCTGGTTTGGTGTATGTATGTATGTCTTTGGTGATTTTTTTATGGTTTCATTTATGATCTGGCTTTTGTGTATTTTTGGCAGACCATAGAAAAGGCTGGGCTTGCATTTGAAGTTTGTTAGAAAATCAATCTCCTTGGTTGTCAGTTCATTTCCATGTGTTTTAATTAGTGAGGACAGGGTTTTCATTATTTTTTGTGGGGTGTAGTTTGTGACTTTTTCATAGTTTTGGTTGTCATCCAGCATGCAGATTATTAGGTTTCTATAGTATAATGTGTCCATTATTACAACTGCACTTCCTTTATCTGCTTCCTTAATCGTAATATCTTCATCATTTTGGAGTTCTATTAGTTCCTTCCATTGTGTAGTGTTAAAGTTTGAGTTTACTCTCTGTTTATGCATGGTGTGGTAAGGGAAGTTCTCGATGTGTTTGCAGAATTCATCTAGATTTTTATTTTTACCTTTGTGTGGGATGTGCTCACTTTTGTTTTTGACTAGTGAGTCATCTTCAGTGTTGTGATTGGTAAATGCTTCTGTGAGTCTTAATTTTCTACAGAATTCTGTTATACTGTCCTTCACTTCATTTTCGTTGACTCTGCGTGGAGTTGGGGTGAATTTTAGCCCTTTTGAGAGGATGTCTATTTTTATGCTTGAGAGAGGTTTGGTTGAGAGATTGATTATCTTCGGTTTTTTCTGATTACTAGATTCCAGCCTGTGTCCTGGTGTCTCTGGCCAGGGGCTAAAAAATGTTGTTTGTAATTTTGTTTGCATGAGCTGTCTGTTAGGTTATATGGGATTGGTTCGGGGGAATGGTAGTATTGTTGCCTTAGATTGTTATATGTGTGTGGGTGTCTATGGGTGTTTTGGTTAGTGATGTGTGTAACTCTAGTATGTGGGATGTTTCTTGATCTGATGTTATTTTGTGTTGTTCTTGAGTTCGGTGGGGGCCAGTAATTTTGGGTCATAGGGTAGTAGTGACTAGCATGTGGTGTGTTTCTTATCCTAGTTTTGTTTTGGGTTGTTATGGGGTGGTTATGCCTGGTGTTGGGACGTTGTTGGTGTGTTCTGTTCCTGGTGTATGGGTGATCTTTATGTTTGGTGCAATCTATTTCATAAATGCGTTGTCTGTAAGCTCGTTCCCTGTTTAGTTTTGGGTGGTTCAAAAGTGGTGGTTGTAAATGATTTCTATTTATGGTGTATGGAGGGTAATGAGGAGGGTTGTTGTTGGTTAAGTGGTTGAAATTGGTGGTGGTTTGTGCGTTGTTCAGTTTTTGTTTATTATTTATAGTTCTTTTCTTTAGGAAGGGATTATCTGTGCTGAATTCTTGTTTAAAAGTTGATTCATATCTTTGGAAGAAATCATTGCTTTTTTCCCAGCGTAGGAGAGAGTTTCTTTCTTCCTTTTCACAGATTTCTTTCCAAAAATTTATGGTATTTTCGAGGGGTTGTCCCTCGGTTTGTTTGTTTATTTCCCTGTGCATCTCTTCGTCGATGTTTTTATATTTCTCTTCATTAGTGGAGGCCCTAAGTCTTAGTAGTTTAATCTCTGATTTTAGATGAAATAGTGCTAACTTTTCCCTGATTCATCACCCCACTGGGAGAAAAAAAAGTGTGGGGGGGGGGGAAATATAGAACAAAACCATGGTAAATGAATCAAATTCTACCACCTCCTAGATTTCGATTATCTCCCCTATACCGGAAGAAATCCCTAATTACCTCCCCCTATCTAGAACTCTTCTTTCTCAGACTGGAACGAACACGACACAATGAAGTAGAGAAATTTGAAAAGACAACACGAAACCGGTTATTTCTAAAAATACAATGTTTATATACCAAAAAGATTTTATAACATTTTTCTTACATTTTTCTTACATTTTTCTGACATAATTTAAATATATACTTTAACCATGTAACACAAGCCTTCTGTAGTTTTTTCACTCTTATTATCTTTTATACATCCAACCACGTGCTTTCACATACCAACTTTCTCACCTATATATATATATATATATATATATATATATATATATATATAGGGTAAAAAAAATTAGTTATTTAATCATTTTACCAAGTAGTTAGTACGTTAAAAAAATCCTTTTTAGGAGAATTACATAAAATATTCTATAATTATATATATAATTATAATCAGGGGTCAGCTAAGTGCCTGAAATTGAAATAGACGTTAATGTCTTTCCAACTCCCATAAAAATCTCCAAGGCAGTAACACACTTTTTTTATGTAGGCAAAAAGAAGAATGATGAATCTACACGTGCGTCTATTTCTAATTTAGTACGTTTTCTCCTACTGTTTTCTTATAAAAACGCGCGCGCGCGTGTCTGTGTGTGTGTGCGTGTGAGTGTGTGTGCGTATGTGTGTGTGTGTGTGCGTGTGTGTGTGTGTGTGCGCTGTGTGTTATGGATATATATGCATGTATGCATGTATATATATATATATACATATATATATATATATATAGATAGATAGATAGAGATATATAGATATATATATGTACTTGTATTCACCCGTGTTTATCCATACAAGTATATATATTATAATGCATACACAACATGATTTTTTAAAATCTATATAAGTATTTTAAACCATGTCGTTGTTTCAAAACAATGTCATGTGCACGATCTTGTTAAATATAATGAATAAAGCATTTATTCTGAAGAAACACTAGACATAGGTTGAGAATGTAAATATTTCTGGTCACATATTTGTATCACTATACCTAAATCATTTCACTCTTTTTGTTCCCAATTTCCAATACCCACTTTGAAATATTAAATTTCTCATTCAATAACTGTTAATCTTCGTAATTCAATTGTACGAAGTCATGTTACGTTTACCTTGATTTACGAAACAGTAGGCATGTCATGCCTGCTTGTGTTTAAATGTTTTTTTGGTGAGACTTATTTCATTATTTTGTTAAGTGCCTTTTGAAAAGAAATAACCAGACACACGATATATCAATGGTCTAATGAAGCACTTATCTTTAAAGAGATTACAGTATTACAATTAATTTCATGTTTTTGTTGTGCATACAAGTAGAATATATTTTCTTAGTTTTGGTTAAACATATAATCAAATATTTGTGAAATTTCGCATGACCTTTACATTATCTTACTCCGATAGGAATTTTGGTTGACAGGAATTTTTTCCATATTAAATTTGGAAAGTTTCTGGTACTAATATCAAAAATATTTACGATAAAATGTAGATTTAACCAACCATTTTTTTATTTTTTACATAAACTTATTTCTACTTTGCTGGGTGTTGTGTATAGTGTAAATTTCTCTTTAAAAGTTTTTTTATATGTTAAAACATGTTTATAATCATATGCAGCCCAATTAAAATAAATATTAATAAAAAACGATATATATATCTATATATATATATATATATATATATATATATATATATATATATATATACATACATACACGCGAGTGTATACATGTATGCGTGTGTTAATGTGTATGTGCATATAAATATTAATATATATATATATATATACATACATATATATATATATATGGGAGAATATACAAAAAATAACAACAGACGAGGACAGGTGGTGTAAATAACAAAAGTATATATTAGTATGACGCTCGGGAATACGGAAAGTCTTTGACGTTTCGAGCTACGCTCTTCAACAGAAAGAATACGGAGACAAGGAGAAAAACACGGAGAAAAAAAATTGATATATATATATATATATTTGAGTATGTATATATATATTTGTATATATATATTTATTTAGATATGTATATATATATTTATGTAATAATTATGTATATAGATATGCGTGTGTGTAGGTGGAGGTATGGCTGCATGGTAAGAAATTGCTTCCCAATCACATAGTTCCGTGTTCAGTCTCACTGTGTGACACCTTGGGCAAGTATCTTCTTCTCTAGCCGCGGTCCGACTAAAGCCTTGTAAGTGGATTTGGTAGAAGGAAACTGAAAGAAGCCCGTCGAATATCTGTACGTATGTATGTATATCTAAATATGCGTGTCTGTGTTTGTGTTAGTCCCACCACCACTGCCTAACAACCGGTGTTGGTGTGTTTGCGTCCCCAAACCTAGCGGTTCAGCGAAATAGACTGTTAGAATAAGTCTTCTTAGTTCCTCTTGCGCCATGTGGTGCATTGGGCGGCAAGGCTTCTCCAACGTGGTCAATCGGCCGCGGCGATTACAGCTTCACCCTATGAAATTCCAACTGCTTTGTGGTCATCGATGAAGGTGCAGTGCCAAGTCGCATTTGGTCGCCCTTTTTTTTTCTCCTACCATTCGGTGGCCTCCACAGAATGGCGGTTTTCGCAAGCTGCGACGATGGTAATCGGAGGAAATGGCTTGCGAATTGCAAGCGGCACTCAGTGACAACCTCACGGAGCAGACGCGTATGGGAAATTCTCGACGTATAATTCGATATTATTTTACTTCGTGTTGTGATATAGCTTACATATAAACTGAAGACAGCACAAAATACAGAAACAGACTTCACGAGATAGAAGTAAGCATTGTTTAAAAATGAATGGATAACCAGTATGTTATTTCCCTTCACTTTCAATGATAAGTTTAAGAAAAAGTAGACGCAAACGAAATATGTTGCCATGATTTCCTCCCTTACATGGATCCTCCTCTTGTGTAGGAAAATAAAAGTACAGCAATCCCTCGACTATCGGGGCTGTTCCGTTCCAAAATCCGCCGCGATAAGTCTAAGTCTGCGAAGTAGAAACAGCACTGTACTGTACATTTTTTAAATTCATTTTTATAACTTGTTTGTATTTATTTTATTATAAATGCAAAACAACACCAGGGAGCTTAAATAATAAACCACGATAGGTGAACCGTGATATGACGAGGGATTAGCGTTTGTCACAAAATTCTGGTTCCTGACATGGTTTACATATGATTGTCTAGAAAATAGTCACCTTCGCAGGAAAATCAACTGCGTCCGGGTATATCTAAAATGGTATGGATGAGGAGATTCTAGCTCTAGATTTCAATATTTCATTAAAAAAAATTTTTTTTTATTAATTTCTACTTCTTTCTGTCTCATCTTTCTGATTTAAAGCAACGGCATTTACACGGACAATATAACTAATCGGCTTACGTAGGTTTTGTATTTTACTTCCAAATTGATTATATCTGTTTGCTATTGGGGTATACTTTTGGCGAGTTACTTGTTTTAGGAAAGGCAAAATCACGGAAACCTTAATTCGACAGACGTGACATCACACAGATTACGTATCAGATTCACATGTTGTATAGGGAGGTTTATACGTAAGCAGGGGTTAATGAAACATAGCTACGAAACTTATCTAAGATATTGATAGCCATTATACAACTTGTTTCTTTTTCTTCTTTAATCCTAAATAAATCCTTTCTCTTAAACCTCTGATCAAACGTGTTGTAGCCATAGCGATTCCATAATTTGTTTAGATAGTTCTATAAATATAATCTCGTCGTTTCATTTTTAAGATGATAGAGAAATTTTCACTTCTACTTCTAGAAGGTCTAGTGACTTCCAGTGGCTCCCCTCGTTGACTAGAAATCGATTAACCCAAGACGATGTTTGTTTAGTCAGAATTCAAAAGACTTTTGATCAAATGGATTACCATCCATCGATGCTAGAGTGTGCTCGCCTATATTATGCACTGTACCGTGTCTCGCTTTAAAAATGATCTAATGTAATAATTTAGCTGTTCTTTCTAGCAACTCCGCTCTTTCTAGACTATAATAACAGGAGCTTTTGAAAAATATGCCAGAAAGTGTTTCATTTTGCTTCCATTTCTCTCCATCTCGTTCAATATTGGGTCAAATACTTATTCTGATTATGTAAAGATATGTGGGGGTTGCGTGGGGCGTAGAGCGAATGTATCTCCACTTGTTGATCTATCGTCAAATGATCAGATACCAATTCTACGGAACTAAGCTCTTTCACTTCATGTACAATCTCGTTTTTATGTTTTCTTTTTCTTTTCACTGGACTGCACTGACATCAAACGGTCCATTATAAGAGAGACAAAAGCAACTCGTAACAAAATATCAAACCGTATCACGAGATCATTTTTGATTGATTCTTCAATTTTGCAACGATAAGGATGATGACGATGATGCTGATAATAATAATAATAATAATAATAATAATAATATCAACAATAGCAGCGATATCGGGTAAAGCAATGCAGATATTTCAGGCTTTTAGTAATACCATCTAGAGAATACTAGAAGAGAAATGTTAGATAATCCATCAGTTACTGGCTGGGGAATGAATCAGTGATTGATGCCAAAAATATATTTCCTTCTGAGCTTTCTTTCTTATTCCTATTGCAATCTTAAGATAGGGAGGGATACATACATTAAACGTATAAGAAAAGGAAATATATATAAATGAGAGAAAAAGAAAAAAAAAGATATTTCGGATTGGAGGGTAAAAAAAAAAAAAGAAGAAATTGTGCTGAGATATCAAAAGAAATATTTTCTACCAAGTCAATCATTTTGATTAAAATTTTCTGTGTCAATTATTCTAGATTACAACCAGTTAAGTGTGGAATGAGTGGGTGTGAGTCAATAGAGGAGAGCCCCTAATTACAAATATCTTCATTTTTACCAGATCAAATGAATAGAACAAATACATTGAAGAAAATAACAAATAGACAGAAAAGAAACAGAAAAAAAATCGGAAGTTAAGAAAGGAAAAGTAAAATAGTATTTCTTGGAATATATTCGTTCTGAACGATCGGAATAGATATATTTTTGTGAAGTAAATTAACCTGACTTGATATTCCCACCCAATCTCCTCAGATTTCCTCCCTCCAGGAGAACGTACTTCATTAACTGGATAGAATTTCTTGCAACATTATATTATTCAAGGGTAATATTGATGTAGAGGGTAATAAAGTGGATGTAATTGGAGGGGGACAGAGAAGGTAATTGTTGCGGGCACAATGCCTTGGTAGGTATTTTGTCCCATCCTTTTTTAAAATTCTGGGTTCAAATCTTCCCGAGGGTGAGTTTCTCTTTCGACCTTCTAGGAACTGAACACATAAATATCAATGAATCACTGGTCCTGACATTCACGATACTACCCGTTCTCTTCTAAGTTATGCTACGTTGTTCCCATGTTAGATATCATTTTTATCTTATTGGGAGCGATAGTATTGTTCAACCCCAGGATTATCCATATCAAGCAAATCTATAATAAAAGACAGGTCAGATCATCCGTTCTTATTTCGAAACAGTGCATCTTCAGTATTACAGGAGTTGCATTCAGTTTGAAGGTTAGCTTGTAACCTCGTAGGCACCGGATGTTAGGAAGCCTGTCCCTTGGGTGTGAGGTAGCCTGTATTGTAGTGTGCAATTTTAGAAGCGATGTTATCTAAACAGGAGTAGCCCACCTTCATATTATGTGAGTTAAAAAGCTTATAGTATTTATGGACCCCGGAGAAATACATTTTAATCAACGACAGGAAACACTTGGCTACGTTGATTGGAACTTCTAGCTCTTTATCTTCCTAGCCTTTCCTACTAACGTCTGAAACTAGATTTTTAGCAACAGCGGAAGGAGGTGATTCAAATTCCTGTGGATGTGCAGTCTCCCTGTTCGGTTTCTTGTAAGGATAGTATCTGTCCGGTTTCATGTCTAGTGCCGCATCTCGGAAGTCGAATGTGGTTAACTTGATAGTAATGGTAATGGAGAGACTAAACTCTTTTAGTATATTTATCATATCCTTCCTAATTTTATTCATGTTGTAGCCATTCAGACTGGCAGTCCGTTGTACCTGTAGAACACTGGCCTGTGTGGGGGTATGTGTGCGTGTGTGGATGTGTGTTTGCGTTTGTGCGGTTATGCGCGTGTATGTGTGTGCGTGTGTGTGTATGTATAACATTATATTTATATATTTACATGCACATATATAACTACATATATACGTACATATATATATATATATATATATATATATATATATATATATATACGTACATATATATATATATTTATATATATGTATATATATATGTACATATATATATTTATATATGTATATATATATATATATATGTATATATATATATATATGTAGGTATGCATGTATATGTATATATACATATCTATTATGAATTAAAGAACCCCTGAAATGTGAATACAAACGAATGAAATAAGTTTCGAGTAAACAGGACCAGGGATTCCTGAGATATGAATACCACAAACGGTACGTAATGATAAAATACTCCGAAAATAACAAAACTCTAAAAGGGAAGTAACTCTAGAGACCATGATCATGGTCTTCAGTATTTTGAAGACAATCTTCACAACTTGGGTAAAGGTCTTACTTTCTACAGAAAAGGAAAGATTTGGCTGCTATTTCTTGCACGCCTTGCTACCACGCAACAGTTATTTGCGAACAAGGACCTGAAATAACTGTTACGGAACAGGCATGCGACTAGAAGGATCGATGAGACTAATAAATCAAGGACTGGGCGTCTGGCGGAACAGAGGAAAAGAGACAGAAGCAGAAAAGGTCAGGAACAGGACGATGCTCGGAGAGTGGAGCGTCTGGCGAAACAGAAGGAAAGACACAAAAGCCTGAGACATTGTGAGTCAGATGCTCATATGAATACAAACGGAATAAAACAAGTTTCATGTAAATCGGACCATGGGTTACCGAGATACCTGGGTTTTTTGGGTACCTTTATAAATAGCTAGCCCGGCGTATAATGGAGAAATTGCTTTGAAAGTAAGGTGCCATTGAAATGTGAATACAAACAGAGAAACACAAGTTTCGCATAAATCGGCCCACGGATTCTCGAGACATGTGGTTTTTCGGTTACCTTGAACTACTGGTGACCCAACGGGTAATGGGTAGCCTAGTATATATGTGTGCGTGTGTGTGTGTGAGTGTGAGGAAAAGTGAGTTCAAAAAGAACAACTCAAACTTTTTAGGATCCAGAAAAAGAGAAAAATTGATTTCTGATAATGATTCATCATATTCATAAAAATCAGCCAGAGCAAGTAATAAGAATATGAAAATAATAACCGAGAAGTTTCGTTATAAAAATATATCATAAACAAGTATTCAAAAAAATATAGAAAAAATGTAGAATCAGAAATAGATTTATTACAAAACTGGATTGAATGTATACGTACGTTTCGAAAAACAATGCAGCTGTGTAAGAAACTCCTCAAATATATATATATATATATATATATATATATATATATATATATATATATATCTGTGTGTGTGTGTGTGTGTGTGTGTGTGTGTGTGTGTGTGTGTGTGTGAGTGTACGTGTGTGCCCGCGCGCATGCGTGTGTGTGATGATATTATTATATAAATGATTATATATATAATGCTAAATTTTATTTTAGAATTTATGGGAATGACTGCCTTTGATGCCTCGGTCCTTTCTGTGTGTTAACTTGTCTTGTTTTCCAGTTTTTCTCTCTTTCTTTTTTCTCGTTGTTTACGTACTTCATGTTATTTGCACCGTTGGTGAGGTCCTGTGGCCATAGAAGCATGCATATATATATATATATATATATATAATTTTGTATTTAGGGATGGCCATTTTTTCCTAAAAAAACATACGCACTATTGTGGTGGGGCGCGCGTGTGTGTGTGATTTCTTTTTCAAAACTATCTTGTATATTAGACGCACGCGTGGCTGTGTGGGTAGAAGTTCGCTGCACAGCCTCTTAGTTTTAGGGTCAGTCCAATTGCGCTGAACATTCGGCATAATATTTTCTACTACAACACCTTGTGCCAAGTAATGCCCTGTGAGTAAATTTGGTGGAAGGAACTTGTGTGAAAGTCCGTCGTGTATGTCGTTGTGTGTTAGCGTGTAGGTGTGCGTGATTATATGCCCTTGTATTTGACTCTCCACCACCTTAAAACTGCTGTTCTGTTATGAAAGAGAGTCATAGATTCACCGGAGTCGTTTTGTTCGACTAAGCACTAAAAGCCCTTGTCCCAATCTAGAGTGAATCCAATAACTAGAACAAGTGAATGAAGGAATAAAAGTGTTATTTCACCATGGGCGGCGATCTGGCAGAAACGTTAGCACACCGGGCGAAATGCTAAGCGCTTTCTGTCTTTACGTTCTGAGTTCAAATTCCGCCGAGGTCGACTTTGCCTTTCATCTTATTGGTCTCTATAAATTAAATACCAGTTGCGTACTGGGGTCGATCTAATCGACTAGCCACCTCCCCAAACAATTTTGGGCTTTGTACATAGAGTAGAAAAGAATATTGTTATTTCATAACGATAGATTTAGCATAGACTAATGGAATAATTTATGAAATGAAACCTCTCTATTAATTAAATAACAGACGACTGTTTGTATTTACTGTACGGAGTACTTCAAGACGTAAAATGTGAGCAGATGGAGTCACTCGTTTTGGATTTATAATCACCCAAAACAAGATACTACAATGAGACTGCGAGTAAAGCAACAAGCCATATGCGCTATGCAAAAAAGCTAGCTTTAGATATTGCCGAAGACTTATATTCACTGGTCTTAATACAGTAGAATCGGAATAGCACCGACGTGCGTTCCACTATAAAACGTACCTAATACTATCAAATACTGATCTGCCTGTAAAACATATTCTGGTATTTATCACACTAGTATTGAGTGGTAAATAAATCTTCAGTTTAGATAAATCTCCCCATATGGCGTCCGTGACAAACTTGATGGGGTCATAATATTATATGCATAAAGATATATATGGCAAGCTTACTATGATCTAGCAAGCCTAAGCATTCTAGCAGTATATGGTAAGTAGCTTGCTTACAACCACATGGTTCCGGGTTCACTCCCTCTGCGTGGCACATTGAACAAGTGTCTTCTACTATAACCTTTGGCCGACCAATGCCTTGTGAGTAGCTTTGGTAGGCAGAAACTGAAAGAAGCTCGTCGTATATACATGTGTTTTTGTACCTGTTTTGCCCCCCAACCAACATGTCTTGACAACTGATGCTGGTGCGTTTACGTCCCCGCAACTTAGCGCTTCGCCAAAAGAGACCGATTGAATAAGTACTAGGCTTACAAAGAATAAGTCCTGGGGTCGATTTGCTCGGCTAAAGGCGGTGTTCCAGCATGGCCGCAGCCCAAAATGACTGAATCCAGTAAAAGAACAAGAGTATATATATATATATATATATATATATATATATATATATATATGTATGTGTGTGTGTGTGTGTGTCCACTGTCCTGCTTTTGTTCGCAAACTTGACTTTTCATAAAATCCCAAATATATTTTGGAACTTATGGGAGCAACTGTCTTCGAAGACTTGTATTGTCGTTGCTTGCTCGAAATGAGGAGGAGATCGACAACCGACAACTGATGAAGGGTCGTTCTTTGTGTTACTATTCCTGTTTTCAATTACTTTTTTTGTCTCTCGCTTGCGTATTTAACTCGCTTGTTTTCGTATTTCATGTTGTTTACAGTTGGTGACGTCTTGTACCCGTATATGCATATATATATATTCTTTTATTCTTTTACTTGTTTCAGTCATTTGACTGCGGCCATGCTGGAGCACCGCCTTTAGTCGAATCAAATCGACCCCAGGACTTATTCTTTGTAAGCCTAGTACTTATACTATCGGTCTCTTTTTGCCGAACCGCTAGGTTACGGGGACCTAAGCACACCAGCATCGGTTGTCAAGCGATGTTGGAGGGACAAACACAGATACACAACGTATACACACATACACACATGTATATATACATATATATGACGGGCTTCTTTTCAGTTTCCGTCTACCAAATCCACTCACAAGACTTTGGTCGGCCCATGTCTATAGTAAAAGACACTTGCCAAAGGTGCCACGCAGTGGGACTGAACCCGGAACCATGTGGTTCGTAAGCAAGCTACTTACCACACAGCCACTCATATATATATATATATAAATATATATATATACGCGCACATATGACGTATATATATTTGCTTCAGATTAAGATGTGCATTACATATATATAAGATTACGTTACGCATATATGTGTATGTGTGTGTGGTGTATGTATACATATAAGTGAATGAAGAAACGAAAGAAACTAAGACTTTTGGTTGGAGTTACATGCATTTAATTAGAGCTTAACTCGATCCGACATAACTTAAAGTTTCGTATGCGTGGGATATGCCAGAATCATCAGATGTTCGCTAGATAGGTCAGTTCAAGCCAGGTGGCTATTTCTACCTTAGCGACATCCGTTACTTTATTACTATGTCAAATTTGATGTCAGTTTGATAGCAGTTGACATGGAACATCCTTGACAGATGAGGGAATATTGAATGGATGAAATAGAATGGTTTGTGCTTCTAATAGAAATTTACCATTTAGCCGCTCATTGCGTCACGTTGGTTCCACATGTTACTTTGGAATACTCAACCGCTAACAAACTAATTCATTGACGCTACGGTTCGGTTTACCAAACAAATCAACAAGGCTCTTCAACGAAACCGACGGAGATCCTTTTGCTATGTACTAGTACTTATACATGTGTGTGTGTGTGTGTGTGTGTCTGTGTGTGTGCGTGTGTTTGTGTGTGTGTGTGTGTGTGTGTGTGTGTAAGCGTGTGCTTGTATTTATGTATAAGTCTGACTCGATGTGTTTTTTTTGCCATTTTGCCAGTAATATTACATAATATTCTGGTCTGAAATTAATATTTGAGAAGAAAATGAGAAGAGGAAAAAACATTCTGGGAAAAAAGAAAACCCAACTGAAACACCAAAACAGAAATGGGACAAATCTTGTTTCTTTTTTTTTTTTTTTCTTGGCTGTTTCGTGTTTTCGGCTTTTTTTCTGTTTTTTTTCTTTCTCTACTAATAATGGTGTTCTATTTACAATAATGCCAGCCAAATGGAGGGAAATTACTGCAATAAGCACCGATATGCTAATGAACTTATAACCTTGGCATGATTCCAAATACTCTAAAATAAAAATATGTAATAATAATAATAATAATAATGATGGTGATGAGGATAGGAAAATAATTGAAGAAATTATAAAAGAGAAAAAATATGGCAAGTAAACTTGGAAAGAAAAGTATTGGTGTGAGGATGGCGTCGGGGGATTGGTTCAGGAGAGTCTGTCGATGGGAGACGTGGATACTGTTGGAAATATTTGAATGTTGTTGAAGAGAAAACAGAGCAGATAGAATAATGTGTGTGTGTGTGTGTGTGTGTGTGTGTGTGTGTGTGTGTGTGCATATTTATGTCTGCATGTGAATGTATGTGTGCATACGTACAGGTATTAATGTGCACACTTGCGTTTATGTACTTATATGTGATTATACATAAATATATATATACATATATATATTCATGTATATATGTACATTCATCTATATATTCATATATATATATATATATATATATATATATATATATTCATGCACACACACATATATATATGAATATGAAAGTACGTACATATATATAGAAAGAGATAGAGAGAGACAGATAGATAGACAGATACATAATTCGAAGATATTAAGGAGAGAATTATTGAGAGAGAGAGACGGACAGAAAGACAGGCAGACGGACAGACAATGCACTGTACATAACAGGTAGTAAAAATGTTGATATGTTGATATTAAAAGAAATACACAATTTCTCCAGACTCAGTTCTGTCTCGACAGCCAAATCAGAGTTAGCAGCCGAGAAAAGTGTTATAATCATCGCACATTAACATCGGCTCTTAGATTACCCGTATTCCAAGCTATCTCTCGATGCTATCAACCTGACGCACACCAGACCAATACTTAAAAGTCTGCTATAGAAACATAATAGCATATTGCTTGAACAAAGAAACGCGGTCCCGTGTTGCGAATAATATTGTATATATTTTGATTCTGAATTCTGTTTTTGCCGATGTATTTTGAATCTTTGACCTACTTGCATTTCGGATTATAATACTTTAGTGAGTCTGGAGTATAGATAAATCTGATCATATGACATTCAAATATACTGAAATGTGTATGTTTGCATATATATATATATTACTAATACGGCACTCTGTGGGTTACGCTTGCTCGTGAACTTAACGTGCAAGTGGGTGAGCACGCTAGAGACACGTGTACAATTAACGTAGTTCTCGGGGCGATTCAGCGTGACAGAGAGTGCGGCAAGGTTGGCTTTTGAAATACAGGTGCAACAGAAAAAGGAAGAGAGAGTGAGAGAAAGTTGTGGTGAAAGAGTACAGCAGGGCTCACCACACCCCTCCCTGCCAGAGCCGCGTGGAGCTTAGAAGTAAAATAATAAGACAATAAAACGATATAGACTGTCATACCGGCCATGACGAAGGGAAATAGCCCTGAAACTCGAGTCGCCTTTATATATATATATTTATATTTACATATTTATATATTTGATCCTTTATATTGAACACTCAATATTTCATCTACATTCAATACTTTATTTCATGGTGCCATCCATTTTTATTTTATTTTATATTATATATTGTATATTATATTATATATTGTATATTCCATATTCTATACCCCACATTAGTTCTGCAGGAATATAAATAAAACATAAAAAACAGACAGTGTTGGAACTCTTTTAAGCAAAATAATATATTCCTCTATACACAATCATACAAAAAAATCCACCTTTTTTTGTATTTATTTTTACTCGCATATATATAGATATATATATATATATATATATATATATATATATATATATATATATATATACACTTATATATTTATGTAGGTATATGTACATATGCATGTGTATATATGATTGTGTGTGTGTGTCTGTGTTTTTGTGTGTGTGCATACATATATATCTGTGTGTGTATGTGTATGTGCATATATGTGTAGGGCGTGTATTTTTCTTTCATGGGCAACTCTACACTATCTCATAGTTTCCTTTTAATCCCAACACCTTCCCATGTTTCGTCTGAATTCTTCTGTTTAGAAAGGTAACTCTCTCTAATCCGCCCTGAGTGAATCTTTAGTCGGCACGGCTCAAATGTTTGGTCCACTCATTACCACTGGAAGTTCAACTCCTGCCCGTTTTACTCCGCCATCATCAGCCAGGCGTGTATCTTTTGTATTTGTAATTGGTGACGTGTGTGTTCGTGTTTAATTATGCTCTTTAATGAATATATCTTGGATTTCTTCCTGACTTTTCCAGACAAGTTGCCAAATTAATCGGCTGATCGGAAATAAAAATAGCCCCAACAATATTCCTTTCGAACTTTTTTCATTCTGATTTCAAATCCTTTTGAATTTACCTCTACATTTCATCCCTAGCGAGTGAATGAATTAAGAAACCACTAAAACACAGTTCTATATTTAAGAGATGAGGAACTATCTACATTATTTTCCTTATTTACATTTGACGGATATTTGTCCTCATCTTTTTTGTTGTTAACACAACGTCTCGGCTGATATACCCTCCAGCATTCATCAGGTGTCTTGGGGCAAATTTCGAACCAGCGTTCTCATTCCTAAGATATTTTTCGATGTCGTTATTATTATTATTATTCAGGTCACTGCTTGGAATCGAACTCGGAGTCTAGGGGTTAGTAGACCGCGCTCTTAACCATTACAAGATGAGGAAAAATATCCGTCAAATGTAAATAATGTAAACAATGTGCCACCAAAACAGTACGGTTGGTGCTATAGACTTACCTCTTCCCTCAAAAGTACTGCTCTTGTCCTTATATCAGACACCATTATTTATCACATGTCTTTATTAATTTTTCTTGTGAGGAATTGTTTCAAGCGGTGATGTTGAATCAATTAATTTTACCTCGTTTCATAAATTCTCATATACATTGTAATCAGCAGATATCAGACATTTTGTTCCCTGAAATTACAAACAAGATCTTCTAGCTCTTGTCCCACTCATCAGTCTTTAGTGCTTCCCGCTGACAACGAGTTCTTCTGGGGCTCATATTTCGCAAGCTTCTTAACCACATAACCATACTTCCACCTTTATTAGCTTCGTTTGATGTTGTTTGTGATACCCTTTGATTTCATCGATGGAACGTCCCCAGCTGGAGCCTCTTTCATCATAGGTTCGTTGCAAGAGGGCTGACAAAGGTTAAAAGTCAAACAACAGCATTGACTCCGCACTATATCGTTCAATCTGTTTTGCTTTTTTTTTTTATAACTGTTTTATGATAAAAGTATATTTCATTTCATTTATGTTCTTCATTTTTCATTCTATTTATTCATTTATTTTGTTTTTGAGTTATGTCTGGCTCTTCTAATAACTTCCCTCTGCATGCATTGCTCTATTTCTTTCGCTCTTCCCATATTATTCCATTCCCCAACCCATCTTTGCACACACTCACACACACACCGAACAGATAATTCTCCATTCGATGTAATTTTCTAGCAATTCTTTTCAAAATTTCTACTTTCGCCATCACTAAATAATTTGAAAATATCTCAGATTTATTAAAGTGAAAGCATTAAGTGTTCAAATTTGGTAAAATTGGCAGAAATTCTTCGCTGAATCACCAAGTGATTGCAGCGAATGATGGAAGGAGTCGATGGAGAAGAAGAGAAAGTAGGAAGGAGGAGAAGAGGAGAAGAGAGGAAAATGAGAGAGAAGAAGGCGCGGGGAGAGGATAAGTAGAGGGGAGGAGTGGGGAGAGGAGTATGTATAAACTAGTAAGAAAAATAATAATTTTGGAATCGAATTAAGATATTTTGATTAAGAGAGAAGTACAAGAAATGGTTCCTTCATGTTGTTGTTGTTGGTGTTGTTGTAGTTACTATTGTTGTTGTTGTTGGTCATGATAGAGATGAAGATGAGTAGAAGTTGAGGAGATGCCGAGGTTGTTGTTGTACATGTTGATAATGATCAGGTTGTTACCGCTGCTGCTGCTGCTGCTACTGCAACTTCTTCCGATCCCACTGCTGCTGTTGATGATGATGGTGATGATCAGGACGACGACGACGACGACAACGATAAAGAGGAGGAGGATGATCTCGGTGACGACGACGATGATGATAGGGAGGAGGAGGAAGACGACGAAAATGACGAAGATAAAGGGGATGAGGATGACGATAATGATGTTAATGATGGTGATATTTCATTGTGGTAGTAGCAATAATGAATTTGATAGTAAACATGATGCTACGAGGATGGTCGTGGTGGGGATTACGATTATGATGATCTTGATTATGGTGGTGATGGTGGTGGTGGCGGTGGTGATGGTTGTCGTGCCAGTTGTGCCAGTGCAGGTGGTGGTGTTGGCGACGATATGGGTGTGTTGATGATGATGATGCTGCTGCTGATGATGATGATGATGATGATGATGTGTGATCGTGATCGTAATAGAAAAGACGTCAATAGACAACAGCACGGGGATGAGGGTGATGATGGTGGAGGCTGTGGCGCTGGCCTTCCGCTTATTGATATTTGTGAAATATTAAGTTGCTGTCAATGATGATGATGGTGGTGGTGATGGTGTAGTAGTGGTAATGATGTGTGTAGGGGTGATGGTGGTGATGGTGAAGATGGCGTTAGCATCAATGGTGGTGCAGATGATGATGATGATGATGTTGATGATGTTGCTGCTGGTGGTGTATTAATCGTTGCGTTCATTGCGATGGTTGCGATCGTATGGATGGTTGTGGCTGTGGGGATTGGGGAGATGATGATGATGATGATGATCATGATGATTAATCTAATGGTGGTGGCTTTAGTGGTGTCAGTGGTAATTGTGAAAATGGTGGTGGTGGCGCCTGCGATGCTAATGGAGATTAGGGTCATCGTAATGGTGGACGCGAAAGTGATGGCTATAGTAGTAGCAAAGCAGCAACGACGACACTAGGTTACTACTACTACTACTACAACTGGTGGTGTCAGTTGTATTGGTTGGTAACAGTTGTATTGGTACCATGGGTAGTGGTGTGAGTGGTGATGGTGTTAGTGGTGCGTGTAAAATGATGGTTGTTGTGCTGTTAGCGATGATGGTTGTTGTTGTTGTGTGTGTGGTGGCGGTTATTTTGCTATTGAAACGGCTGAATATGGTGGTAAAGATGGCGAAGGTGTAGATAACGGAGATTGCGGTGTGGGTGATGGTTAATATGTCGCTTGGT